>NC_045733.1:17913038-17913519 GCF_008692095.1 Etheostoma spectabile
ACACACACACACACTCACACACTCTCTCAAGGGAGCTTGACGAGGTTATTGGAGGCTGTGAAACTTGCTTTATTTTCATATCTAGGCTAGAAGGGCTGGTAGAACCGTGTTAGGTGTGTATGTGTGTGTGTGTGTGTGTATACGCGTGTGTGTGCGCACTCAGCCAGCTGACGATGGTTTTGTGTGTTAGTGTTGATGTGGTGAAATGTTAGAAAAATGTGTCTGTACACATAAACTGCATTATTCAAAATAAAATCTAAAAAAATAAAAAATATTGTTTACATGATTTGAAATCAGATGTAATCTGTTGGAAAACAGCTTATTTCCATATGCTCCCCTGCAGGAATGGATGTCACTTCAGTTTTGTGTGTATGAGCTTAAAATAGAATGACATGCACATGCAAAATATTCTTCATGAATTTGTAATGAACAAGATACCTCTAAGTGCCTCTTTCTTCCTCTGTTCTGGCTGAGAAGATAA
>NC_045733.1:17913529-17938890 GCF_008692095.1 Etheostoma spectabile
CACCACCATCATATGCCACTTGGTTTCCTCGCCAATTGAATCCTCGTCAGAGACTTTGCTCTCCACTTGGGGGCTAATGCCTGGAGCGACAAACAGCCAAATGGCTTTCAATGCTCCATTGACAGAGGGACGCAATGGAGAGAGCGCCTCTCCATGCTCTGGTGCTACTAGACAACCCTGAGTACCTGCAATTGTGGAGCTGCAGTGAAAAGCTTCTGCCAGCTCAAAGGCTTCTGTTTTCAGTGGTATTTAGTGACAAAAAACTATTTCCAGTGCCTGTCTCTACCAGTTAAAGCACTGTGGAAAATAGTACCTCCAAAGTAAAGCGCGAGTAATTTAAGAGTGCTGCGTGTCATTGGATGTGATGTGTTATAAGTATTTTTCCATGCCAAATGGCTGTGAAATTGTCATGTTACCAAGCCATTTGCCCTCCTTAACATGTGTGAACTTAGTCAGAACAGAGGGGATTGACTGATTTTTTTTATTTATTTTTTTTTTATTTTTTAAAGGAAGGACAAGATGTAGCTGATAAAGGCAGCGATGCCAGCTTTTCAGTTGACGACTTTTATAGTCAATGCGGGAGTCATGCTTGTCCTCACCTTCTTTTAAATTGTAGCTGAGAAATGACAGGTACAATGTACGGAGTCTATAATTCGGCCACAAAAAGAAAAATTGATGCAAAGGAAGTCTGTTCCATTGTTTTATTTCCTGGCTCCAGAGTAATATTTTGACTCGGGGGGGGTATATTTCAGAGGAAGCTATGGGTTCGGGAACATTTAACCTTAAAAAACCATGACCACAGCTCAACATGATCTCAGCTCTCAAAGCACCTGGCGCTTCTGCTGGCCTTTCAGAATAAACTGCTTAGAGAAACGTGTGTGTTTTTAGCACAGCCAACTAAACACTTCAACACAAAAACCAGAGTGCACCTGAATTCCATGATTGTTTGCTCTGGAGTGGTGATTTGCTATGAACAAATGGATGCCTTTCTTTGTGAATCGGTTTGTGGTGAGGGTTTGTAATGTTTTTGTTCTAATAGTCAAGTGTATGAGCATACCACTGTTTCCTACAAGCCCCATGTTGCTCCCCTTGCAGCCATTTCCAGAGAAGTGGTGTGATACTGAAACACTCTAATCCTACTGCGTGTCATTGTATCCAACCCCCGCTAATGATGATGGTTTATGAGTCTCCATAGAGCTCCCTTCCTCTCTTTCTCTTTCTATGTCAGCTTCCCCCCTCCCCCAACACCCCCAGTGGGGCCACCTCCCCACTCCCAGTTATCCCTCATTAATTTCCCGTGCCGATCAGATCGACAGGCCGAAAATTCAATTTAATGACCTGCCTCTTTGCTGCGCCTAATATGATTTTACAGGCTGTTCTGGTCAGGGCCCCAGCCCAATTTACATAACGATCAGCCTTGCCAGATAGCGTTGCCCCAGCAACAGAAGAGGGGGGAGATGAGGGAGAGGAGGAAGGAGGGAGGGCACAGAGGAGAGTAGTGGAGATTAGCAGGGAGGGGTTGAAGTAGTGTTGCGAGAAGGATGGAGGGGGCAGGCTGGATTGAAAGAGAAAGCACAGTGCGTCTAAGGTCAGACATAGGGTTGTGAGATAATTCCTGACAGGCCAGCAAAGGTCTGTCCCCCTGCTCTTCTCTTCTTCTTTTCCTGTCTCCCCTCCTCCAAAATGAAAAGAGTGACCCAGAGAGCTGTGCAAAAGGCCACCGGCACCTCCTGTCCCCCTTTTCCACTTTCTTTCTTCTCCCATCTCCTCCCTCCCCCTTTCACAGTCAAACAAGGTTAAAGGAGAAAATGAGTGGAATGCAGCAGTGTATAAAACGGCGGGAAGGACCTCCACCCCCACACACCTGCTGGGCCTCCACCCCTAATCTCTCAGAATCAATTAGTTCACCTCCCCCGGTTCAGTCAAACTACATTACTTTAGTGTCAAATCAGAGCGTTTCACTTCACCATTTAACAGCCCCGCACACTCTCCACCCTTTTTCCCTTTATTCTCATTTCTACTTTTGTGTTCCTCTCCTTCTCATCCTTTCTCCTCTCTCTGTGCAAAGTACAGATTTAAAAAAAGGAAATGGGTTTGGCAAAATGTCTTGGGACATTCAAGTGCGGTAGGTGGGCAGTGTAGTGTATCCATTTGTCCAAATGCAGCTCTGTAAAGTGCTCTTTGCTCGCCGAGCCCTGCAGTATCATCTTACGCTCCCAGCTAATATTCTGTGGTCGATACCAAAGATGCCTCTGATAGATGTACCAGAGAGTTAACCTGTCTGCTTCAGCCTGCCCCGCCCTCCTCTCTATGGGCTGTAATTATGAAGTATGGACCTCATTATGGTCTCCCCAGCCAGATGGTATTAGCATATTTCAGCCTCGTAATGAAATAAGGCCTGAGTCTAATGGAGGCAGAAGAGTACATTTGTTCTAAGGCGGGCCCAATTTAGTTAAGAAATACAGGTTCTATCCAGATGGATGCTGCAAACATTTGTATGCGTGTGCACAAATCCACACCCTTTTTGTTTTATAGGTAGTTTAACTGCTTGATTATAGTGTTGCCTGTAGCATGCAGTATACTTATCATTCTAACCTTTTGTTTCTCTTCTCCTACAGACAGAGATTGCCAAACGTCTCAATGCAATTCTCGCTCAAATCATGCCGTTCTTGTCACAAGAGGTGAGTGCTCACTCGTGCTCGCAGCATTTTAAGAGTGAGAATAATTTGGTTCAACATGCATTGTAGCTGTACAGGAAATAGTGAGGATGGCTGCTGTGCAGAGACTCTGTCAATAGGATGTGTAGGCATAACAATGCATTTTAATAGGATGCTAACCATGAAACGGTCATTGAATTGACCATTTTAGCAGCACAAAGCCATTCAAATAATTTACTTGTTTTGTATTTAATTTATGATTTGAAATGCATTATTCAATCGCTTGCCATCACAAACTGCTGCTCTACACTGTGAGTCTAAACATGCAAGAAACTTAAAACAAGCCTGCAAATGCCTTTTTTTCAAGTAGGAAATTAAAATTGGCTGCCCCAATCTCCTGACAAAAGATTTCAGTTGAACTGGTTTTCTGAATTTCTCACACTAAGGCATGGCACAGTTATCTTAACTGTCACTGTAAAAAAATGATTCCAGCTGCTGAAAACACCCACATGGATGGAAATTATGCCTCAGGAAAACACAAACACTGTTGCATCAACTTTGGACTTTATTGGTTGATATATTCTTGATTACATTTTTATATATCATATTGTACCAACTATGATTCTTTTTATGGGACTATATTTCCCCCTCAGCCAAAGAGCCTGTTCCTAGACTTGTGTAGGTAAACCATCAGGTCTGGATATGTGTGTTTGGAATGAATTCTTCTCCAGAAGGAATCTAATCTTTGGGTTTGTGTCCTGCAGCATCAACAGCAAGTGGCTCAGGCTGTTGAACGGGCAAAGCAGGTGACGATGACTGAGCTGAATGCGATCATCGGGGTACGTGGACTTCCCAATCTGCCTCTCACTGTGTGTATATCCCCTTTTCTTCCTTCATTTGACCTGAAGCCAGGGGCAAACTGCACGCATAAAGGAGGCCGGCTCTACAGTACAGACGTATGGACTATTTAAGCATGCTACATTACGCTTGCAGAATTATTTCACCTTTTATGCACCTTAGCTGAAGTTTTGTGTGTCAAGGCTAACCTGGGAAAGGGTAATAGATTCAGAAGGAACATACGGGTGAAAAGAGGATAAGAGTAGCTCATTGTATTAGCTGTACCCATTTTCTTCCTCTTGTCTGTGGCATTTGAACATTCAGACTGAATACAATCTAGCATGTCCATGTCCTCTTCACGTGTGCAGACTTGCCCCTGTCTCCAGAGGTTCATTATGTTTTTAATTTGAATTTGTAATGTTTGCAATGGTGCCATCAATGGTCTTCACTGCTGTAAATTCCCTGATTGTTTGTTAACTGTGACGTGTCAGCACGCTGGGTGCAGTTCCTAACAGCAGCTGTCCTCAGGCTGAGTCAAAGAACATCTGATATACAGCCCAGGCTGTGTTTAGATCACGGTGTTTCTCAGATTTCACTTTGGCTGCACTTTAAATTTTTGATAAAAGGTTCCAGCCAACAGGCTTACCCTTCCCTGTGACCCAGCAGCAGCAGGAGGAATTAGAGCGAGGTTGGGACAAGCATTGTGATTGTAACAAAGATTACAACAGTGTGGATGTAACAGGGCCCTAACATTTGTAAGATGTAGTGGATGAAAGATTTAGGCTGCATTCTAACAACGTTGCCAGAATAAGAAGAAGTGAAAAAACTGCTGTTATTCGAACTTAGGAGCATTCACACACTGCTAGCCTTGTAGTCACACCATATAAATTACCTAAATGAGCTACTTTTGTTGTTGCTAGGCCTGCAACTAATAATTTTCATTGATTAATGGTAATTTTTCTCTCGATTTAATGAATAAATCATTTATTCTATAAAATGTCAGTAAATAAAATGCCCATCACTCTTTCCTAAGACTCTGGGTTCTGTGTTTAAATTGCTTATTTTGTCTGACCAACAGTCCAGTAGATCAATTTACTATCAAATAAGACTCATTTATTACATTTAATCAATTACATTTCGGATGAAGTGAAACCAGATACTAGTAAATGGTATATAACTCCTTTTTAAGTAGCCATATTGATTCTGTTAGTGTTGATATTGGATTTTATTTATGTGTAACATCCAGTGATGATGGTTTTGCCGGGACAGTTGGCTTTAAACTTTTTTAACCGTTTTATTTTACCCCAATTATATGAAAAGTATATTTTCTTATGTTTTATTCTACTGAGAGCATCTGCAGTGATCTGGTCTTTAATAGAAACACAGAGCGCACTTAAAAAAACAGTCATTGACCTTTTGATTGCAGCCACAACCCTAAACACAAACAAAATCCACTCTGGCCAAATGTACTTTTTAGTGATTTAGTCTTCCATCTGCTTTTATTTAAAAACCGTCGGCCGGGCTGCTTTTTAATAGCCAGCTTGGGCGCAGATGGATAACTGACCCTTTTGATTAGCCCTCTGTAGTTAGAGGCTAGTCGGCGCTTAGCTAATCCGACTAGTGGGAGGTCAAGTCTAATGAGAGGCAGATATCGAAATTCGATTAAGGTAAATGAGCCGGGAGCACAACCCCCAGTTTTCAAGGTAATTACTTCCTGTTTCCTTTTCTTTCTTTTTTTCACTCAACCAGCTCAGTGACACAGGATTGACCCTGCCTTCTTTAAGGGTGGGCAGAGACACACACACACACACACACACACACACACACACACACACACACACACACACACACACACACACACACACACACACACACACACACACACACACACACACACACACACACACAGGAAAACAGACTTTAATTATAGGGGCGAATACATGGCAGGTGATCAATCTCCCCACAGTGCGAATTGGGCGGTGCTGCTGTGCTGTCATTAAAGTCTCTGTGATATTCAGAGAGCATCAGACTCTGGCAGCTTTCGACTAGATCAGCTAGATCGGAAAATAGGTTGAGTCCAGAAACACACAATAGATGTTTGCCTATGTGATGCTATATATACATTAGTTTAAAGTCCCCCAAACACCCAAGAGTCACCCAACCCAACTCTCCTTCCAGCTGAAGGTGACTGAGAGACCCAATGTGTGGCCACTTGAAATGCACATAAAGGTTTTCTAGGACAAAATATTGCTATTTTACATCCGGAGAAAACTAATCGCCTACTGTTTAGATTACTGATATAATCTTCTAAATCATCTATAAAGCAAAAAGGCTGAAAGAATTTCCAGATCCTGCTGCTCGAAGGGTAGACACTGTACTTTTCTCATTGTCAAGTTAAATATTTTTGCCTTGGTTGAATAAAGCGAGCAATATGAAGACGTCACCATGGACTGGGAAAGAGATGGCCATTAATCACAAACTAATTGCACATTTTTTTTATATCTGTTCTACAGATAGTAGTTTTTAATGCTCTTATCGACTTGGGAGCGGACAAATGTGCTTGCTTTATGCAAATGTTTATTATTATTCCAACAATCCAAAACCATGACAAATACTGTCTAGAATATTCTCCAGAATAACCTCAAAGGTACTGTTTGCAAAAAAAACTATGCTGAAAGCATAATTTGAACGCTCAAGCCCAGCAAGCAACAAGAGATTGCCATACTGACCTGAATTCAACATTATTTTGTAATAGTAACAGAATTTATTACACAGCTTGGTTAAATACTTGATTCAGACTGGTCAATCACTGAATTCTGCGGCCTGCTTTTTATGTATAACATACCGTATAACCATGGACGTGTTGTAATCATAGATTCTGGCGGACCACTTTTAAATAAAATAAAAAGGGTTTTCAAATCAATATTTGTGCTCATACCACTGATCAGTGTATCACCAAGTACAAACAGAGCATTAGATGGCTACATCTTGGTTAGCTCACTCACCGGGGCGACCGTGGGAGAGCCATGAAGTAAAGTTAACCGTCTCGACTGGAACTTAGCCGTCATCAGCGGGGTACCTCTGTATGGGCAGCCGTGAAAACAGCTACGTAATGAGCAGGATAAAGTAGAGCTAGCCGGTCATTATTACGTATTCAAACCCCGGCCGTGTGATGCAGGAGGGTCCGAAGTAGGGCTGGGCGATAGAGAGAAAATCAAATATCCCCATATTCTGGACCAAATACCTTGATGACTATATTGTATGGTTGACTATTGTTGCTTTAACAAAATGTTATTTACACAATTAGATTTTTGATAACTATTCTCCAGAAATGATTTAAAGACTTAGTGGGTAAAGGTAAATAATAGAACAGTTAGAACAGTCTGGTAAGTTCAGGAAATGACATCACTTTACTGTAACTGCCTTTAAAACCAGGTAAAGACATATTACGATATTATTATTTTTCCAAAATCTAAGACAATATCTAGTCTCATATCGCAATATTGATACATCGATATGTTGCCCAGCCCTAGCTCAAAGCCCAAATCATAAAAAGTGAGTGTTTTATCACGTTGATTTTGACAGCCCTTGTTAAAACATTGTTTCTATCATTCTAAATAAAAACATATCCTACTAAACAAAAACATAAGTTACCTACAACTCGAGCAGGCTGAACTGTGTTAAGAGGACTGGAAAACTAAGTCATAAATGCAAACTAGTCTTGTTTCGCCATCACTATGTTTTGCATTTTTTAGTTTGATTTGACAAGTGTCAGAGGTGCTGTCTCATTTCCATGATTTCAACACAGGGTGAGATTGTACTTCAGTTACAGTTGGTGTGCTGTTTATCACCAACCCTTATTCAAACGCACACCACTCAATGTAAATTATACTGCCTGGTTTTGTTTTTGCTAACAGTGATCTCTGTGAAAAATGTGCATGTATTATTAAAAGGCTACACACTCAAACCACATGGAAATATGACATTTTGTAATAAAGCAAGAGTCCAACACATGGTTTGACTGTTTTATGTGGCTGACATAACATTTTTAATTCATGTTATTAGAAAATAAGATTTAGCCTGAAATCACCAACTTCATTATTAGAGGCACTAGTTAAGGAATGACGCTTAAACAATTAGTTCATTAATTGATTAGTTGATGAGAATTTTTTTTTAATAATTGAGTCTTTAAGTCAGCTATTTAGAGCAAAACTGGCCAAAAATCCCTACTTCCAGCCTTTAAAATGTGGATATTCAATGGTTTTCTTTGCTTTCTTTGGTTAGTAAACTGAATATTTTGGACTGTTGATTGGACAACTTACACTCTGGAAAATCTTTACTTTATAGACCAGTTTCTGTTGACCTCTTCAGTTTTCTTGCTTGTATCTTTTCTGGCTCAATCTCTCCTCTTCCTCTCTCCTGTGACTCAGCAGCAGCAGCCGCCTCATAGTGTCTACCCAGCCTTCATGGTCAGTGTTCAGGTTACCAAACAGAGAAACAGTTTGTTTTTATCAAGTGTTTTGAAGTGCTTGCTGGCAATCTAACATGTCTTTGTGAAGGGGAGCCGATGCCGTTTTGGAGACAAAGCATGACTTGGGTGTGTTGGGATATTTTTTTGCATCCTGTACTTTTGTCTACCTGTCACAGAGTTGACGGCACTCTATTTCTAACCTTAAAAAAACATTCCATGTCTCCTAATCCTTATTCTAATACTAAACTCACTCAGGTGTGTTTTTAGCGTAGGATGTGGTCTAATCTTTGTCGTGACAACTGAAGAAAATATGATGAGCCACAGAAGCAGTTGTAAAGCACAGAATTAGTAGGTAATGTGGCTATCATTGCCAGACTTATTAAGCCAGTCTGCCAGCTGGTTTGTGCTGGTGCTGTTGACGCTTGTTCCACCTGACAGTCTGTTCTGTAGGGAGCCAGCTTCGCCTAGTTAACTTTAATTGCCTGTTTCCTGTGGAAGTTGCCTGAGCTGCGGCAGCATTTACACATAATGAAAAAAGATAAGTGTGAAAGGAAGCCAGCTCTTTATCCATGAATATTGAATTGGAAGCAATTTATTTTCTGAATTTTTTTCCCCCCGTTTTTCTCTCTCTCTCTCTCTCTCTCTCTCTCACCCTCTCTCACCCTCCCTCGTCTCCCCTCGCGCCTCTCCTCAGCCATAGCTCGTTAATGAAGCTTCTTGATAATGATCCCTGCACGCTTTTCCTCATTAGGCACACTCAATAGGGACGTCCCTGCCTCAATCCCTTGCTCACTCTCTCTTTCATTCTCTTATTTTCTTATTCTGCCTCTCCCTCCTTTCCTTGTTCTGGCTGCCCCTTTCTCTCTTTTTGACTCGCTTTTCCCTTTTCACAACAAATAGGCTGCTCGGCACACCAGTACAATATCGATTAACAATGCTGGCCCTCGGTTGCTTCTATCCATTGTATAATTTCAGGTCCAGCTCGACATAATGAGCTGACTGAATAATGGCCAGCTGCTAAATAGACCTTTTAAATGTGGTAAACCACTACATATACCCTCGTCTAGTTTCTCCATTTTATGTAATAAATGTATGGATGAGGCTATTGAAGTTCTATCCAGCAAGCAGAACAGCAATCATGTTTTTTTTTTTTCTTCTTTTGAGAGGCAGTTGATGGATGTGCTAAGTGTTATTTAACCTTGTTTTAAAGCACTTGCTTCCCTCTTGCCTGAGTGGCTATTTAACTCCTGTCTATCTACTCACTCCTCTTTGGCTGCCTCTCTCACACAGGCATCCATGGCCTCTTGGGAAGTGTGTATATGTGTGTGTGCGTTCTCCACTGTGTCTGTGCTTAACAGGATTTTGCCGGAGGAGTGGGCATGCTTGCTTGGTTTTCCAGAGTGTTGAAAGGTTTTGAGGTTTTCCAAGTGTAGAACTATTGATTTTTAACCATCCCAACTATGATTGAACCACAGTGGTTTGGGAGAGAGCAAAAACACTCGATATCATCTCTGACAACCAGAGGTGACATGTTGTTCAGTAGTACATAGTTGTCACATCAAGGTCTTGTACCATAAATAAGAAACTATAACCAATTTGTAAAAAAGTGTAGCAGTGTTGTAATAAGTGAAGAGCATGCTGTCCAAAGAGTATCATGTCTGTAGTATAAACCTGGAGATGCTCAGGCACCGCTCATTCATGTGCAAACCTTTCCTCGGAGCCGATTCAACCAGAAGATTAATAAACAGCAATTTTGATTTGTCATGCATAAACGTCAAATATTCAAGGGTTCCAGCTTCTCAGATGTGATGAGTTGCTGCCTTTCTTGTTTTGTATCTTTTGTAAATGTAATACAGTTGTTTTTTAAACTGTTGGTCAAACAAAACCAACAGTGTGAAGACACCAATTGAGAAGTAGAAAAACATGACCAATGTTAAAGCCCTAATCTGCATGGCTGTTTTAGCACACTGATTATTATATTGTTAGTGTAATTAATGTGATAAATCAGCTATAATGTTGTTTAAGTATATGCATATTGCTGCATCATGATGTAAAACAGCATTGGGCTAATACTGCACAGCTAAAGATAAAGTAATAATTCATGTATTCTGTTTTAAGTTACCTAACACTTTCAGCCAGATGATAACCACAGTGTACATCTACAGTTACGAACAGAATCCGTTTTTCCTCTGACACCCAATGTGCTGGATCAGCATGTTGGCAGTCACTGCCTGTCTGCTATTATGCATAAACGGTTTGGCCTCGCACTAAATGATGTCAAAGCCAGCTCTAATGCATGAGTAGAGTGCGGCCATTCATGGATTCCCTTCCCAGCCGACCCACTTGTCCTCTGTCTTGTTTCTCTTCGTTTGTTTACAGCAGCAGCAGCTTCAGGCTCAGCACCTCTCTCACGCGGCCCACGGGCCCCCAGTCCAGCTGCCCCCACACCCCTCAGGCCTGCAGCCGCCCGGCCTCCCCCCTGTGACGGGCGCTGGCTCCGGCCTGCTGGCTCTAGGTGCTCTGGGCAGCCAGGCCCACCTGCCAGTAAAGGATGAGAAGAACCACCACGACCTGGAGCACAGAGGTGAGGAGCATAGCCTAACACACACATACACATACACACTCACACTCGCACTCTCTATCTCTGCCTGCAACATGTTAGTACTGATACTGGAAATATTTATGCAGGTTCTATTATATCTTTTTGCCCTAATTTGCACCTAATTAATAAGTGTTACCAAAAAGTTGCAGACGTTAGAATGATCTTTTAGCTAAAAGATCATTCTATTATCTGATTGGAGTGCTGAGTTGTGGTGACACCCATACTAATTTGTGTTTTGCTTGTCTCTCTCCTGGCCCCTCATCTTTTCACTCGCCTCCGGCCAATCCCCTGAAAGAACGTGAGTCAAGCACGGTACGTTGATTCTCTATCTTCTGTGTGTCACTGTGTTTGGTGATTAGATGTGCTTTACGTAGTGCTCTCTGTGGGTCACAGAAATCAAAAAATGAGGTCCGGCCAAATAAGCCTGTGTCATTTTATCCAGGTGTAAAATGACACCAATCACTGGGCAAGGATTAGTAGTTAGCTACCTCCTTTTAATTTCTGCACAATTAAAAGGAACTTTGACTCTCCTTCTTTCCTCACAACTTCAGAGGATTCACTGTTGCATGTGTCAAATACTCCACTCCTTTTATCTACCATCCTCTTTTTCCTTTGCATACACTTTTCTGCTCTCTTCTACTTCTCTCACTCATTTACGACTTTCCACTTCTTCTTCTCTCCCCCTCTGTCTCTTCCTATCTCTCTCCCTCTCATGTTAAAGTCCTTGTTTATTGGACTGGCTTAAAGCTCCGTTAGCTGGAGCGTAACGCTCTGTTGGATCTGCTCGGCCAGATTGAGTTCCAATTGACTGGCCATCCTGAATGGGACCACTCATGTCTGAAGGGAACCCAGACTCTTCCCCCATCTCGTATGGTGACGAGTGGCTGCCAATGCTGCCTTACCTGATCTCCTCATTCCCCTCCCCCCTCTTCCCTCTCCTGCACGCACGCAGAGTCTGCCTGTCCTGTTGTCTCAGGTCATCTGATACCAGAGTTGGAGGCAACTGCAGGGTTATTGAGTCTAAGCAATCCCTTAAAGGTCACAGGCTCAGATACCTGGACAGGCTGTAATGCTGTAGGAGGTCTTTGTCCGTCAGACAGCTTCTTCACACCAAGCCAGACTAAAACTCTCGTGGCTTTCTTTTCCACAACAGTAGCTAAATATTTCCATATTCTGACGTGAGAAGGAGGGATGTGGAGCTCGCAGAAAGTGTGTGTGTGTGTGTGTGTGTGTGTGTGTGTGTGTGTGTGTGTGTGTGTGTGTGTGTGTGTGTGTGTGTGTGTGTGTGTGTGTGTGTGTGTGTGTGTGTGTGTGTGTGTGTGTGTGTGTGTGTGTGTGTGTGTGTGTGTGTGTGTGTGTGTGTGTGTGTGTGTGTGTGTGTTAACTGCCCAACCACAGTGGCGCTTTTTTCCCGTCACACTCCACTCTCTCGGCTGAGGATTTTTTTTTTAAGTCGTCCTTTCACTCAAGTGCTACCTTCTCTGCTGCTTTCTTCTCTTCTCATTTGCATCTGAGAAGTCAGACATCTTTTCTTTCCTTCTTTCTCTCCCACATATCTGTCCGTTTCTGATGAAGGCAGGGATTGTTGAGCGCCTGACAGTGTCAGCTGGCCTTAGGGATTGCTTGCCTTCCCCCCCCCCCCCCCCCCCCCCCCCCCTCCCTCCCTACCTACCTCATTGCCTGTCAGCCTGTTTGGCAGTGTACCCCACCACACGTGACCAGACTACAAAAACCCTGTTTGCAGTTCTGAGAGAGTGCCAGCTTGTCAGGCATTCCACTAGTGGGGAGAACTCATTGCCACACTGCTACACTCTCATTACTTGCCAAGTTCCTTTCCTGTTTTGCTCTCTTGTCTTTCTTCTTTTTTTTTTCTCAGATTTTTTCACTCTGCCTTTCATGGCTCTTTTCTCTGCTGGCAACACCTTCTTTGTGTCTTCACATTGCACTCCTATCCAGGTTCCCTCAATGGCCTCTTTCTTTCCTTCCTTTTTTTTTTTTTATTTTGGTGAATTTTTTGTCATTTTCTGCTTTTACCACACACACAAACACACACACAGACTCTCCAGCAGTTTTACAGTTACACAGTGTGATTTTGGTCTCTTTTGTTTTTATTTGAATGTACTTGCATGTCACAGACAGAAAGTCAGGAATACAAGCTGTGCTTAGTTTGAATTTGTTAATGTTGCTTCAAGCGTGTCTCTGACAAGGTCACTGTGAGGGTTTACAAGAGGATTTGATGTCAGGTTTTGTGTGTGTATATATGTATGTGTACATATATATACACACACACACACACGCGCACAAAACCTGACATATACTATATGTATATATCCCATGCTGCACTCTGCTCCCACCTCAGATTTTATCTCCATCTCTCCTCAATCTGTCCTGTGTATCACCTTGCTTGCAAATTCATGCTTTTGTCTTCCAGAGGTGTTTGTGGGTTTACTCAGCTGCCTTGTCTGTTTCCTTCTTGCTCCATTGCCTTGGCAGCAGTGCTAAGCTGTCCTCGAATCTGTACCTTCTATCCCAAATCAGTCCAGCTCAATCCATGAGCATTGTGTGTTTTAGCTTTACAGTCAATATTGTCACTGCTCTGACAAAGGAAAGGGCTACAGAGCTCTGCCTGGACTTAAACACACCATTTGGTTGTTTCTGGTTTCTGAGGGTTTGTCACTTACATTCCCTTGACTGAGGGCATATGCTGGTAGAACAGTGCAGCTTACTACTTAACATCTTGCACTACGTAAATGTCATATTTTTTGCAAGAGTCACACCTGGGAAAACATCTTTACATCATGTCGAGATGGGTTCAGATGGAGTAAGATCACATTTGCAATATTGCTAGACCTCACTTCCTCACATAATATTGCTGAAGCTGCAATTCTGCAAGATACAACACAGTATGTGTAGGGGTGGGAATCTCTGGGCACCTCACGATTCAATTCAGAGGCCAACAATTTGATTCTAAACCGATTATCGATGCATCTCGATGCAAACATTTTTTATGTACATTTCCATGCGTGATTTAAAAAATATACATATATAAATCTTAGTTTGTTAGATTTTGACTTATTCAGTATTTGTCACACAAGTTTTAATGAAATGTTTTTGTCTACTGAGGTTTTTATTGTGTAGTCTTTCCATGATTAAGCCTCAAACATGTTTTTTAAAGGCCCCCTCCTCTCTCAGTGGTCTTCGGTGTCAGAGGCTCAGTCATGTTTAAAGGTGGACAATTGGCTTCTTAGAACATGAAACATGAGGTGGTCAGATGTAATGTGATAAAGTAGATGGACAGCCTAAATTTGTTTTGCCAAATTATTTTATGCATGTCTTTTTAGTGTGTGTATGTATACAAAACTTAATTATTTTTCCTTTTGGCCATTTTTGTGTTGTTTTTTTTCTGCACTCTTGCCTTAACTCTGTTTTCTGATTTGTACATGTCTGGAGGCAGTCACCTTTAAGTAAAAATCAACACTTAAAAAAAATGCATTCTAGTAAGAATCAAGATGCATCTAAGAATCTTTTTTTTTCCCCGAGACCCCTAGTAATGTTCATAGAAAGCATGTCCCTTTATGGTGCATTATATTAAGGGATTACTGACAGTGTTTTGAGGATGCTAAGAGTCAAAGGTGTAGCACACTCAGAATGAACTGATGTGGTCTGGCTGCATGTTTTTGTTGGCAGAATAACTCCGTGTCGCCATCAGACAGCCTGCGGGCAGCAAGTGAGAAGCACCGCGGCTCTTCCGATTACAGCCTTGACTCAAAGAAACGCAAAGTGGACGACAAAGACAGCATGAGCCGATATGTGAGTGTTTATTAGTTTTATTGTTTGTATTGTGCGTTAATGAGTCTGTAGCTGTCATACCCTAGTTGTTGGGCCCTGAGCTTTGTTTGTGCTCATATTTTAACTTTGATTAACTACATTTGGCCACCCATGAACACTTCAGGGCAGAAGTTAAATACAAGCAAAACAAAATATAGCACAGAAACTTATGAAAGAGTTTATTCCTAATAATTTCCTAGAAAATGTCCTGGAAAGGAATACATACAGTAATTTGGCTCTAATTAAAGGTCAGAGATATCTATAGATAGAATAGAGACAGTGTTCAATTGGAACACTTCCAATGAATTAATACATTTCAATCAAATGCTAAGCTAGTGCATCCTTGAGTCCTTCAGTCAGTGCACAGCATGTCAGCTGAACATTGTCTACAGGTGAGTATACAATTTAACATATATGAAGAGTAATGTTTCTAATAATATACTGTATGTACAGTATAATATAATATAATTTACTTGGATTCAGATGGACCAGTTCTTTTAGAGAAATTCCTCTGGATATTAACTACTGACTTAAATCATTACAGAACTGTCTTTATTTTCCCTATAATTACTACCAATGCACACAGTTCTTTCCAGGAAACCTTCAAGAAATTAGAAATAATGTCTCATTTCTTATGATAATACAGAATTGAAAGCCCAAAAAAAAAAAGCTAAAAAGAGGTTAAAGCCCATAAATCTGGTCTTTGATGTTGATCTAGTTGTCAAAAATTGGACTGCATTGGTTTATGTGCACTGTACTGTTAGTGGTCTACCAGTAATGTATAGCCTGTCACTCCTTCGTTTCAGGACAGTGACGGAGACAAAAGTGATGACTTGGTAGTGGATGTTTCCAATGAGGTAAGACTGCGTTTGAACGTAGCTGCTCCGCTACATTCCTATGTGAACGCTGCAAAGAAACCAAACACAGTACTCTTTTGTCATGAGCCGGTAGAAGCCTCAACACCTTTCACAGCGTTGCCAAAAAGTCTGTCATAATATTTGTTGTGTATGCCTACTTGCTGTATTTCTTTTGCCATTCTTGCAGAAAGGAATACAAAGAGAAAAGGGAGTTGTGTGTGTGTGTGTGTGTGTGTGTGTGTCTGTGTAAGTATATTTATCGGTGTTTGCACATGAGGCCCCAGTTTGTTTGACCTACATGTACATGCCAGTGGCTTTCCTCCGGTCTGCTTGCTCAGTCTCACTCTCTGTCTGTCTTGTTTAACTCTGTAGGATCCAGCCACTCCTCGAGTCAGCCCCGCTCACTCTCCCCCAGAAAACGGCCTGGATAAATCACGAGTCCTGAAGAAGGATGCCGCCCCCAACAGCCCCGCCTCCGTCGCCTCCTCGGGCAGCACGCCGTCCTCCAAAGCAAAAGACCACGCCCATGTGAGTGACACTTAAAGACTAGAGAGAAGATGAAATAAGGTGGTTGCAGTGGAGGGTCAACTGACAGACTAGAGGGCATTTGTCAAGTGAAGTGGGTGTCTGTGTGAAGGACTAATACGCAGGAGGCTTAGCAGTTGGCTGCTATGAGGGACTTGAAGGGGCAGAGATGCACTCTCAGGAAATCAAACCCTGTAGCTCACTCCTCTCAATCTCCTTTATGGCTTACCAAATAAATGGTCATTTCTTCCTCGGCCTGAGGCTGTAAATTACCCAGAGACACAGCAGCAGGGGAACGGCTGCCTCCCTCTTTTTTGCTTCGTCTCTCACTAACTGGGCTAAAACAATCCTCCTGCATCGATTTTACATAAACCATTTCACTGAGGATTAGGATAGATTTATAGTCCACATCACTACCCACCACCTCCCGTGACACCCAGCCTCTTGACGTATCTCATTAGAGTGTGTCACCAGACTAAACCCCCCCCCCCACTCTTCTAACTCCCTCTGCAAATGAAGAAGAAGATGATTAATTATGATAGAAGTGTTTGGGCCACACTTGCTTGTTGAGCCCTCTAACAAGCTTGACACCCCCCCCCCGCACATCGTGGCTATAATGAAGTGCCAGTGTTAGATTGGATTACCTTGAGCCATCCACTCAGATTGTCACTCTGGATTCTCCGCTAGTGGTGGTATTTTAGACCTGGGGAATTTATTTATTTTTTCCAACTCTGGCATGTTTCATTTTCGTGTGTGTGGCTGAGAGTGAGAATAAGTGAACTCAACTTTCAGTAATCAGATGAAAAACAAGGTTTTCCCAAGAGGTTAAAGAGTGTTTCTGTTTTAGAACGACAAGTCGTCCACACCGAGCCTGAAGTCCAACACACCTACACCGAGGAATGAGGCCCCAACACCAGGAACCAGCACCACTCCAGGACTACGGCCTCTCACCATGGGCAAACCCCCCGGCATGGAGGCATTAGGTATGTTAACGCTTATTTAGATCTCAAACCATTCATTAACAAACAATAAGCTATTTTGAAATTTAATATTTTTGCTTGAAAAGTTACTTAAAACAGAATTATGCTTCTCCATAGATGCATACGAGGTGCTTTTCTTCTTCATCTTATGTGATAATAAACTGAATATTTTTAGGTTATGGAGTGCCGGTTGGACAAAATTAGCATTTTAATAACATAAAATTAGGATTTAGGAAATTGTGACTTTTCACTTTCTTGTAACATTCTACAGTCAAGACAATTAATAAAGAAAGTAATCTGCAGATTAGGGATTCCAATTTCTGACAGATAGCCGACCCTTTTTAACCGATCATTAACCGCTGACTGAGTCCCAGATCATCCATTCGGGAGGTTAAAACATATCCGCTTCTGTTAACAGCCGCAGACTTGTACCTGTCGCACAACCACGGTGTTGCACTTTCACGTCCGTACGACCGACACAAGTCCGTATCTGTCCGTGGAGCGCATGCCGCAGCCTCTCTCCACTGCATCCACCTGCCAGGTTGTCAGCTGTGTGTCTGCCTGCCATACTCTGTGTGTAGGACAGCTATTCTTTCAGCATAGTGTTAACTCAAGTGGTCAGAGAGAAAACCAGACTGGTCAAAATTCTTATTGTGGGTAAACGGTTATTAACATCCGTTCTGCACATTAATTGATGATGAAATAAAATTGAAAGTTCATGATCAGATTCATTAGTAGT
This sequence comes from Etheostoma spectabile, assembly GCF_008692095.1. Lineage (NCBI taxonomy): Eukaryota > Metazoa > Chordata > Actinopteri > Perciformes > Percidae > Etheostoma > Etheostoma spectabile. Next base: position 17,931,026 of record NC_045733.1, read on the forward strand.
TGTTCTGGAGCTTTTGATCTGTAATGCGCCATGGTTTTGTTTTGTCTTTTGTTCGCAGTTTTTCTAAATCACTTAAAATACCCTTTTCTTTTCTTTAGCCGCCCCAGGCCTACGTACATCTCTGTCCATTGCGGGTCCCTATGCCTCCCCATTTGCGATGATGGGTCATCATGAGATGAACGGATCCCTGACCAGCCCAGGCGTCTATCCAGGTCTTATTTCACCACAGATGAGTGCTGCAGCTGCCGCCGCTTATGGACGCTCACCAATTGTAACTATTCCAGCTTCTATATAGAAAGCATACATACATACATTCATTCATATATTTCATCAGTTTGATACAACAAGCCCTCACTTGCATCTGTATGAAGTATCCTCCATGGCTGTAGATTGATGTAGATGGAATCTGTTTGCAAAATGACTTTGAGAAACTTAAGCATTCATCTTGTATTTCCATAACTCGCTGTGGACATTTCTGCTTGGCTGGCTGCAACTTGTTGTGTGTACATAATGAGAAAGCACAAAGACGGCCTAGCTCCTTTACTTTGATGTTAGTTAGTTAGCACTCTAAAGGCTTGAAAAAAAAAGGCTTGCCCCAAAAATGCATCTCCATGTTTGAAAATCTCTCAGGCTTTCATTAGCATTAGCAAGTGGGATGTTGTAGCCTTGTGTAAAGCTTCTCTGTATGCAATGAAGCTGAATCTGCGCCTTTTCAAGGGATTTGCCTGGAAACGATGGTACGAGAGTTCCTCAGGGCGTTAGCAGATAAAGTGAGGCATAGTTTTTAATTTGAATATTAGCTTAGTCTAATTTATCTTTGCAGGTTATTAGTTGTTTGTTAACTCTTGGCTCTTCTTGCTCATGCAGGCAGGGTTTGATCCTCATCCTCACATGAGAGCTCCGGGCCTGCCAGCCAGCCTCACGTCCATTTCTGGAGGAAAACCGTGAGTAACAGCAGCTTTGGATTTAGCTTTTTTTTTTCCTTCTTCAATCAACAGATAACTTATACCTCCAGGCTCACGCTGACCATCTTTTCCTTCCTCTGTCCCCCACAGAGCTTATTCTTTTCATGTGAGTGCAGATGGTCAGATGCAGCCCGTGCCCTTCCCTCCAGACGCACTGATAGGCCCGGGCATCCCGCGCCACGCTCGCCAGATAAACACACTGAGCCACGGGGAAGTGGTGTGTGCTGTCACTATCAGCAACCCCACACGTCACGTCTACACCGGTGGGAAGGGTTGTGTCAAGATCTGGGACATCAGCCAACCAGGCAGCAAGAGCCCAGTGTCCCAACTCGACTGCCTGGTAACTAGTTGTTGGTTTTGTGTTTGTGCAAGAGTTTCAGATCTGTGCTATTACTGTGAAAAGGCATCCAACCAGAACAGGAACATAATGTACTCATGTTTCATGAGGTCTCTGCAATCAGCCCTCCATTAAGATTTTCTTGAGCCTCAAATATAGCCTGACTCCACATCCCACCGTAGCTTTCCCCCAGATCCCAACAGACAGAGATGTGAATAATTCAGCAAAGTGTCTCACTGCTGTGCTGAAATAATCCTTGGTGAGAAAAAAAGCCTGCTGAGTAATGATGTTCTGATTGGCCAACCCTGTCTGCCATTACCCAGCTCATTACTTCCTCCCAACTGCCTCCCATTTCTCATTTTGATACTGCGGCTTCATGCCGTTCAACTCATATGGCCTCCAACACCCTTAAGGTGCGTCCAGAGTGCAATTGGGTCTTATAAAGCCATCGGGGTGCTGTTTTAATTCGAGCAAGAGCTTTCACAGTCCTATTGATCTGTCTTCCTGCTCTCTTGGAGCCTGGCCAACAGCTGCATCCCCACTCTCTCCCGACATCTCTTGTTAAAGCTGACATCCACATCTTCACTATAACACAAAAGAGACGGCAGCAGCCTGAAAACGTCACCTGTCAAAGAAAAGCTCCTCTTGAGTTTAAGTAGAAATGATCTGGACGTGGACTCCGTGATGTACGATGCTAATCCCTTTTTACTCATTTAGACTTGTAATTGAGTTTGTTCTTAACCTCAAATGGCCCTGTTCACATAGATATTTCAGAGCATTGTTTGTATGAGCATGTTTTTATCTACTCTAAGGTGACTGTGGGTGTCCTGAAAGTCGCCATCAAATAAAATGTACAATTATATTTCACGTTTACAGATAAATTATCGTGACAGCACTTGTTTCTGTTCCAGAACAGGGACAATTACATCCGCTCCTGCAAGCTGTTGCCTGACGGCCGCACCCTGATAGTGGGTGGCGAGGCCAGCACGTTGACCATCTGGGACCTGGCCTCACAGACGCCCCGCATAAAGGCCGAGCTCACTTCCTCTGCTCCGGCCTGCTACGCGCTGGCCATAAGCCCTGACGCCAAGGTCTGCTTCTCCTGCTGCTCGGATGGAAACATCGCCGTGTGGGATCTCCATAACCAGACCCTCGTTAGGTCAGTACTTTGTATGTTCACCAATATGGTTCGCTTTGAGCACATACTGAAAGACTCAATTGACTCATTTTGGATGTGTGCTACAGGCATTCATTGTGTTTGAAGAATAAAATAGTTGGCCACCAACACAAGACAGTCTTATTGTTAAGAGTTGGGAAGGGTTTGTCCTCTGTTCCTTACTCCGGGGGGTGTCTTGTGGTGTTCCAGGCAGTTCCAGGGCCACACGGATGGAGCCAGCTGTATCGACATCTCCCACGATGGGACCAAACTGTGGACCGGAGGGCTTGACAACACTGTTCGCTCCTGGGATCTGAGAGAGGGACGACAGCTCCAGCAACACGACTTTACCTCACAGGTAGAGAGAAGACTGTATAAAACGAATGCCCCCTTCCAACTACATGTAGACACACAGATGAATGCAGTCGGCATGTCTTTTACATTTTGCCGATGACTTTCGATCCCACTGTGTTGTCTCCCTGTTGCAGATCTTTTCGCTGGGCTACTGTCCCACTGGAGAGTGGCTGGCGGTGGGCATGGAGAGCAGCAACGTGGAGGTGCTTCATCACACCAAGCCCGATAAGTACCAGCTGCACCTGCACGAAAGCTGTGTCCTCTCACTCAAGTTCGCCTACTGTGGTAAGTAGCAGGCTCCTTAACGCAGACCTATGGGGAACAACGTATAATATTCAGATGACATGGAGGCCATGGCCCTGGTAATATTCCTGGGCTTTAACTATACCCACATCACATATGTAAGAATAAACTAGAGTGCTGTCTTTACTCTGAGAGTGCAGACCTTTGCCAAGGCATGCCCTCGCAGTGTTTCTCTAGTTCTTGTCTTGACAAAATCATTTAGATTTAGCCAATGTTGGAAACCAGATCGTTGAGTCATGTCTGGTCTGTTGTTTGCTGTCTAGATCAGTATTAGCTGTAGTATCTGTCTTCGACTGGGCGGATAGCTGCCACAGTTACTGCTGGGTTGTGTTGGAGACCGCTTCTGTAGATGCTGAAATTATTCAAACATCCAGTGACTGTTACTTGTAGGGTGCAATCTAAATGCTATTTATTTTTGCTCCGGAACATTTTGAATCTGAATTCCTGATACGTGCTGGTCATTTGTGAGAAGAATTAGTTTGAAACGTGTTGTCAAGCTGTAAGTCTGAATTACACATAAAAAAGGCTTGCTCATTCCCAAGGAAGCTGTATTTTACAAATACGCTCATTACATTTGTCATTACTTTTCAGTTCAGATCACTGTGCCTGCTGGGCAGACCAGCTGGTGTCAAGTTTAAGACTCAGACAAATTGGGTTTCACTATTTCCCCCCACCCCCACCCCCCCGGTCTCATATCACTGCCAACGCAGAACTGGTTTATTCAAATGACGCTCACTTATTAGTGGCAGCTCTTGCTGCCACTAATTAAATCATTACCCAACTAGTCAGTGGGTAATTAATCAGAGGGTGATTTAAATAATTACCAGAGTGGAAATGGTGCAAGTCTTCTTTATTATGTGATTTTCTGTCTATTGATAAGGTTATTACAGAGCATTGTATTAGCTGTTGTCGTGGGTTGGAGACGTGCGTCCACTTTCAGATTATATTCTCAAGATGTCTGTTCCCTGTTTGCAGGTAAATGGTTTGTGAGCACAGGGAAGGACAATCTGCTGAATGCATGGAGGACTCCTTATGGTGCCAGCATATTCCAGGTAAACACAGACACACTTTTAATAATTAATTAACTAATTAAATCAAGCCATTAGAGCCAGCAGTGCAGTTTTTTGCTGTGCGAGCGTGTTAGTGTCACCATAAATACCTGGACCATAATAAACCATAATGTCTTTAGACAGACATCAGAGGCTCTAACATGCTCTGGTTGCTTATTTGCGAGTAGACAACAACTGTACCACTGAGGAAAAACAAAACTATATAATAACTGAGAGCTTCTTACTTCCACAGTCGAAGGAGTCGTCCTCCGTCCTGAGCTGTGACATCTCAGCAGATGACAAATACATCGTGACAGGATCCGGTGACAAGAAGGCCACAGTCTACGAAGTCATCTACTAGAGAGAAAGGAGGCTTCTGACGAACGACTTACTTTCCCCGCCCGACCATGCGTCTGTGGACTACAACACGATGAGACAAACTACAGATTTGGCAGTCTCACCTGGTGGAAGTCGATAGAGCTGTTGGCCCCAAGGATGCTTGTGCTGGAAAGAATATATTGTGTCCTTTTTGTGTTGGAGGGTTTAATTTTTGGGTTACACATTTTTTGTGACTTCAGAATTTTTTCCTGTTTTTCCTTGAATATTTGGGTGTAACCCGATGAAGCGGCGCTTCATTTCTGAGAACCTCGTTCCTCCAGACGTCTTGTGAAAAGTGTATATATCGGATTAATAAGACATTTTATATATATTATAAAAATATATATTTTCATGTCCTGGGTGTACTTGTGATGATTTTTCTTTTTTTTGGCCCACTCTGTCTTATGCCACAATATTTGAGTGGAAGAGCAGAACATAGATTAGAACTTTTTAACAATTTTGGTTTTCTTAAAGCACATTCTCCAGACTGACCTTTCCAGAAATCAAAGAGGAGCATGAAACTTGTAAGTAGGACGTTTTGTGGAGATTTTAAATGGCCTTTTGTCACAGTGCTCTTACCGGACGATGAAAACAAGGAGTCCTCTGACTCCGGCAGAGCCTCTGCTGGTTTGGACCACTGTGGGACGGAGCGGGACACTATGATTCAGGAAAAGAGATGGATGTAAATTTAATTCATATATATAAAAAGACTTTTTTTTTTTTTTTTTTAAACTGTACTGCTCTGTCTGTGCTGTCTTTCTCCCTATTTGTTTTACCTTGTTAGACTATGGGCGATGGGGAGCGTTTGTTTAGCCTAACCCTTGGACCTCAGTTGGCAGCAGAAGCACTGCGGCAGGCACAAACTGGATGAAAATGTACTTTTAGTTAAGTTGACGTAATATGGATGTTGAATTGCACCATTGATTCCTCGGCTTCAGACTAAATTCAAACATTTTTGGAATCCTTCTGCCCTTTTTATCAATATTCCTGGAATATTGTTGGCAGAGAAACATGTAAATGCTCATGGGGACAGCACTTAAATGTAAACAAAAATTTGTGAATCAAGTCTCCTATGTTGACGTTAAGACAACAATGAATAATTCTGGTTTGTACACTGTGCTCCTGATCCTGTCAGCATTTCCTACAAGATGACAGGGGGCCGAATGCGCCAGTCCCTTTGAATCACACCAAAGTATGTAGCTAATGCTGTCAGCGTTGAAAAGAAGTGTACAGTTGTAAATAAATTAATAAAACAGTTTTTGTAGAATGTCCTACTTCCTTGTGGTTGACCTACTGACAACATTTCATCAGGTGTTACTACAGCTACCATTTAGTACTCCGAGATCATGTCTTATATTTACACATTTACAAAATTGAGCTTTTTTTCTTTTTACATTACAAAACCTTCAGCTTCATTATTTAGCGTTTTGATATCTTTTACAATTTTCATGTGGTATCGCTGTTTAAGTGTTGTGCTTCTTTCAGGCTTTTTCTGTGTTTTTAATGGGTGGATACTGCATGACTGAGACTTTTAGTGTGGTTTGCAGGTTCTTCCAGACTTTCTTTGACATACTATACTATGGCTTTTTAATTCATTTTTCAACATACTATATTATGACTATTTGCAATATACTATACTATGACTTTATGATTTTTTTTTCACAAGCTATACTATTTGTTGTTCCTGACTTATTCTATACAAAGATTATTTTCTACATACAATACTATGAAATCATAACGCCTATGCATGTTATGTTATTAGCATTGGGCGGATGTGGCTCAGGAAGCAGGGCATGTTTTCCTTTACTATACTATGACTTTTTTCAGGCATACTATACTATGGCTTTATCCCTTTTTCAGACATACCATAGAGTGTTTTTTTTATTACTTTCTTCTACATACTATACTAGGGCATTTTATCACTTTTTCACATACCATACTATTACTTGTTTCTGACTTACTATACTATGACTGTTTTCTACAGACAAAACCATGATATTATTTTACATTTACATGTTGTATTAGTAACCTAGTAAACCTTGAGCTGTGACAGCTCAGGAAACTGAGCATGTTTTCCTTTAACCACAAGGTTGACGGTTCAATCCCCCCTCCTCCTCCTGTGTGCATGATAAAGTGTCCCTCAGCAAGACACTGAGTATCTCTGAGAAATGTGAAAGCATCAATTATAAATAACTTTGTCACATTTTCTTTGTCATACTATGGCTTAAAAATGCCATTTAACAATTAGTATAGCTTTTCTGACTTTTTCGACATTATATACTATGACTTTTTATCGACATACAATACAATGACTTGTTTCTGCCTTTTTTCAACATACTATATACTATGCCTTTTTTATCACTTTTTAGGCATACTATACTATGGCTTTATCTCTTTGTCAGACATACTGTAGAATGTTTTTTTATTACTTTCTCCAACACACTATACTATGGCTTTTTATCACTTATTTGACGTACTATATTATGGCTTTGTGCTACATACTGTACTAGGTCATTTTATCACTATTTCACATACTATACTATTACTTGTTTCTGACTTTTTTCGACATACTATACCATAGATTTTTTTATCACTTTTTTCCACATATTATTTTTTATTATGTTATTATTATTATGGTTTTTTAATCACTTCATTTGACATACTATATTATGGCTTTTTTTTTTTACATACTATACTATGGGCTTTATAATCACTCTTTTGATATACTATACTATTACTTGTTTCTGACGTACTGTACAATGACTGTTCATACATACACTACCATGATATTAATATGCCTTTACAAGTTATTAGTTATTAGTCCAGTGGTTAACCATTTGGCTGTGTTGGCTCAGGAAGCAGAGCATGTTTTCCTTTAACCACAAGGTTGATGGTTCAATCCCCACCTCTTCCATGATAAAGTGTCCTTCAGCGAGACGCTGAACACTTCTGAGAGACATGAAAGCACCATTATGAACACATACAGTATATCCCATTTTATTTGTCATATTATGGCTTGTTATTGCCTTTTTGCAATTACTATAACTTTGTGGACTTTTTCAACAAACGATACAAGGACTTTTTTCGACACACTATATATACTTTGGCTTTTTTATGATTTCTTTCAACATAGTGTGCTTTGACTTTTTCGACATAGTATACTATTACTAGTTTCTGACACACTATACTATGACTTTTTATGATTCTTTTCACATACTATACTATTTTTTGTTTCTAACTTACAACATGATGACTATATACTACATACAGTAGTGTCAAATCATACCGCCTATACATGTTATGTTATTAGTATTGGGCTGGTA
>NC_045733.1:17938906-17942357 GCF_008692095.1 Etheostoma spectabile
GTATGTTATCCTTTACTATGACTTTTTTCAACATACTACACTACGCCTTTTTCAACATATTATATAGTCTGGCTTTTTATCACTTTTTCAACATACTATACTATAACTTTTTTTTATCACGTTTTTCAACGTATATACTGCATGTCATATATATATGAGTCATATATAAGAAATTATAATGACTTGTGACTTTTTAATGACTCTTTCCGACATACTACAGTCCCTGACAAAAGTCTTGTCGCTTGTGTACAAATTGACCTTAAGTGCCGCGAAATATATTCTAATCAAGATTTATTTACAAGAAATGGCTCATTTTAATCCCAACAGCTTTTGTAATAATTTCAGTGCAAAAGAAACTGTCAAAAATATTCTAATATTCACAGCTTGGTAAAGCCCATTGAGTCAATTTTTGCAAAGACATAAGTGTTGTCGCCTTGTCATATAAGCTTCACCTGTGACTAATAATGTCAATTAGGTCTCGTGTGTATAAAAACAACCCCAGTACATAGACCTTCACGTCAACTGCAACTAGACCTCTGCAAACATGCCTAAGATTCACCCTGAGACTAAAGTTTTGATTATCAAGAGGCTGAAGACCAGATCCACTGCTATTGGCAGACACCTTCAATGTGTCTCAGCGTCAAGTACAGAGGATTAAAAACATTTGAAGACACTGGAGATGTTTTTGACAAGCCCAGGTCAGGCAGACCCCGCAAGACAACTGCTCGACGCGACCGTTTGTTGGTTCGAAAATCCAAGCCCAGCCTGTTTTCCCTGCAGCAGAGCTCCACCAGACCTGGTCCCCTGAGCCCTGTGTCAACCAGAACGGTTTGTCAGATTCTGTCTCGAAATGGCCTCCATGGTTGAATCAGTGCCCAGAAGCCAGCACTAAACAAAGAAATTGAAAAACCGTGTGCATTTGCCAAGGCCCACAGCCTGCTAAAAGGATGACGCTGGAGAAGTGGAAAACGTGGATTTTCAGATGAATCTTCTGTGAATTACACCACAGTGCCGCAAATATTGCAGGAGACCTACTGGAGCCCGCATGATCCAAGATTCACCGGAAAACAGTGAAGTTTGGTGGTGGAAAAATCATGGTCTGGGGTTACATCCAGTATGGGGTGTGCGAGAGATCTGCAGGGTGGAAGGCAACATCAGTAGTCTCAAATACCAAAATCTTAGCTACCTCTTATATCCCAACCATAAAGAGGCCAAATTCTCCAGCAGGAAGGTGCTCCATCGCATACTTCCATCTCCACTTCAAAGTTCCTCAAGGCGAAGAAGATCAAGATGCTCCGGATTGGCCGCCCAGTCACCAGACATGAACATCATTGAGCATATGTGGGGAGGTGAAAGAGGAAGCATGGAGGACCAAACCAAGAATATGATGAACTCTGGGAGGCATGCAGGACTGCTTTCCTAGCTATTCCTGATGACTTCATCAACACATTGTAGAATCCTTGCCAAACCGCATGGATGCAGTCCTTCAAGCTCATGGAAGTCAAACAGATATTAAATTTGGATCTCACAGTACCGCTATTTAATTTGCTGACATATTTTAGTATTTGTAGTAAATTTGTTCAATTTCTGTATGGCGACAAAACTTTTGTCTTGCCAAAATTTGACCTTTCTGTCTTGTTTACATAATAAATCTTTTTTTAGTGAAACTAATTTATTTCAGTGCATTGAACATCATTTGGGAGGATTTTAGCTTTTCATATGAGCTATTTCTTACACCAATTGATTAATTAAAAGTCAGGTTAATAGCAGGTGTTTCTACAAAATAGATAAGCGACAAGACTTTTGTCAGGGACTGTATACTACGGCTTTTTTATAACTTTTTTCGACATACCATACTATGACGTTTTTATCACTTTTTCCGACATACTATACTATGATGTTTTTAATCAGTTTTTTCGACATACCATATTATGGCTTTATCCCTTTTTCCAACTTATAGAATGGCTTTAATATTATATTCTTCACTATACCATAGTATGGCTTTTTATCACTTTCTTAACATGCTATACTATAGTTTTTTTCAGCATATGCACAAAGTTTTTTTTTCATTATACTATATTGTGAGTTTTTATTACTTTTTTCAACATACTATACTATGACTTTATGATTTTTTTTTACATACTATGCTATTTGTTGTTCCTGACTTATACTATGCTATGACTATTTTCTACATAAAAGTCCATGAAATCATAACGCCTATACATGTTATGCTATTAGTATTGGGCTGATATGGCTCAGGAAGCAGAACATGTTTTCCGTTACTATACTATGCCTTTTTTCGGCATACTACAGTATGGTATTTTATTACTTTTTTGACATACTATATAGTATATAGTATGGCTTTTGATCACTTTTTCCGACATACTATACTATGGCTTTTTAGCACTTATTTGACATACTATACTATAGCTTTGTTCTACATACTATACTAGGGCGTTTTATCACTTTTTCACATGCTATACTATTACTTATCTCTGACTTACTATACTATGACTATTTTCTACATACAACACCATAATATCGTACTTTGCCTTATATGTTGTGCTATTAGTTCAGTGGTTAAACATCAGGCTATAGCAGCTCAGAAAGCAGAGCATGTTTTCCTTTAACCACAAGGTTGATGGTTCAATCCCCTCCTCCTCCTGTGTGCATGATAAAGTGTCCCTCACAAGACACTGAGCATCTCTGAGAAATGTGAAAGCACCAATTATAAACTTATATGTCACATTTTTTTTGTCATACTATGGCTTATATATGCCATTTTACAATTAGTATAACTTTACTGACTTTTTTGATATACTACACAATGACTTTTTATCGGCATACAATACAATGACTTGTTTCTGACTTTTTTCGACATACTATATAGCATGACTTTTTATCACAATTTTTCCACATATTATATCATGGCTTTTTAATCACTTCATTTGACATACTACACTATGCCTTTTTAACAAGCTATACTATGGGCTTTATAATCACTCTTTTGATATACTATACTATTACTTGTTTCTGACGTACTGTACAATGACTGTTTTCTACATACACTACTATGATATTAATATGCCTTCACAAGTTATGTTATTAGTCCAGTGGTTAAACATTTGGCTGCGTTGGCTCAGGAAGCAGAGCATGTTTTCCTTTAACCACAAGGTTGATGGTTCAATCCTCACCTCTTCCATGATAAAGTGTCCTTCAGGGAGACGCTGAACACTTCTGAGAGACATGAAAGCACCATTATGAACACATACAGTATATCCCATTTTATTTGTCATATTATGGCAAGTTTTTGCCTTTTTGCAATTACTATAATTTTTTGGACTTTTTCGACACACTATGTACACTATGGCTTTTTTATGATTTCTTTCAACAGTATGCTTTGACTTTTTTTCGACATAGTATACTATTACTAGTTTCTGACACACTATAC
>NC_045733.1:17942367-17942519 GCF_008692095.1 Etheostoma spectabile
GACTTTTTATGATTCTTTTCACATATTATACTATTTGTTGTTTCTGACTTACAATATGATGACAATTTTCTACATGCAGTAGTGTCAAATCATACCGCCTATGCATGTTATGTTATTAGTATTGGGCTGGTATGGCTCAGGAAGCAGAGTAT
>NC_045733.1:17942529-17943216 GCF_008692095.1 Etheostoma spectabile
TTACTATGACTTTTTTCAACATACTACACTACGCCTTTTTCAACATCCTATACTATGACTTTTTTCATCACATTTTTCGACATGTATACTGCACGTCATATATATGAGTCATATATATGAAATTTTAATGACTTGTGACTTTTTGATGACTTTTTCCGACATACTATACTATGGTTTTTTTGTAACTTTTTTTCGACATACCATATTATGCCTTTTTTATCACTGTTTTCTACATACTATACTATGGCTTTATCTCTTTTTCTGACATACTAGAGAATGGCTTTTTTATTACTTTCTTCAACACACTATTCTATGGCTTTTTAGCACTTATTTGACATACTATACTATAGCTTTGTTCTACATGCTATACTAGGGCATTTTATCACTTTTTCACATACTATACTATTACTTGTCTCTGACTTACTATATATGACTATTTTCAACATACTATACTGTTGTGGTTTGGGGTTTTTGTTGGGGTTGTTTTCCTGTTTTTGCCTCTCTGTCTCAGTGTTTTCCCCGGTCCCGTGTGCTGAGCTGTCTCCTGTTCCCGGTAAGCGTCTGTATGTTCTGTTTCCTGTGTTATTTGATAGTAAGCTTCCTGTCTGGTCTTGTCTTGTCTTGTCTAGCTTCACTTTGTTTGTCTGATTGTCCGGCCCCGCCCTAATGTGATTCACCTGATGTCTC
>NC_045733.1:17943226-17943751 GCF_008692095.1 Etheostoma spectabile
CATTACCTCGTTACCTCATGTATTTAACCCATGTGTTTCCTTTGTCTCTTGTCAGTTCGTTGTGTCTATTTGCCGTCTTCCCGTGTGCCTGCCAGCCTTGCCAGTCTATGTGAAATGTTTGTCTTTATCGCCTGCCTTCTTGCCTGACTGTGCCTGCTGCCTGTTCCCGTTTTTCCTGTGAGTTTTCCCTGTGAAGTTTACCCTGCCTTGCCTTCACCTTCCCCCGTTTTCAACTTGTGGATTTTTGGATTTTGTTTTGTTCCCTGTGCTTGGTTGGACTGTTGTTTTGAAATAAACCCTGCTTAAGTGCCCTCCTACTACGCTGCATTTGGGTCGTCCTTCCTTAAACCGTAACACTATACAATGACATTATTATATATTTACATGTTATACTATTAGTAGAGTAGCTAAACATCGGGCTGTGGCAGATCAGGAAACAGAGCATGTTTCCCTTTAACCACAAGGTTGACGGTTCAACACCCCTCCTCCATTGAGGCAAGGCAGCTTTATTTGTATAGCACATTT
>NC_045733.1:17943761-17943907 GCF_008692095.1 Etheostoma spectabile
CAACAGGGAAATTCAAAGTGCTTTGCACTAAATCAGTTAAAAAATAAAAACAGATAAAACATGTGAATAATAAGACACATAAAACACAAGAATAAAAGTTACAGTACAGCATAAGAAATTAAACATTAAAGAAATGAACAACCATT
>NC_045733.1:17943917-17945654 GCF_008692095.1 Etheostoma spectabile
CAACATCAAAATGAAAGGTCTTCAGCCTTGATGTAAAAGAACTGAGAGTAGCAGCAGATCTGCAGGTTTCTGGGAGTTTATTCCAGATAAGAGGAGCGTAGAAACTGAATGATAATAATACATTTTATTTAACAGCGCCTTTCTAACACTCAAGGACGCTTTACAGAGGACTAAAAGACAGATATAGGGAACATAAAAGTGTAAGTAGTAATAACAAAACAGATAAAACAAAAAACAAAACAACAAAACAAACAAACAAAACAAAACAGGAACAGTATTACAGATAGCGAGCTGGAACAGATGGGTTTTTAGTCTAGTTTTGAACAGAGGGAGAGGTTGATGTTGCGGAGGTCGGGTGGGAGTGAGTTCCAGAGCTGGGGAGCGAGAGGGCTGAAGGCTCTGCTCCCCAGGTGATGAGTCGAGCATGGGGGACAGTGAGGTGGAGGGAGGAGGAAGATCTGAGGGAGCGGGAGGGGACGGCAATGTGTAGGAGTTTGATAGATATGGAGGGGCAAGGTTATGGATGGCTTTGAAAGTATGGAGAAGGATTTTAAATTGTATTCTGAATTGAACCGGGAGCCAATGGAGCTGCTGAAGAAAGGGGTAATGATGAAATGAGGGGGTTCTGGTGATGCACGAGCTGCTGAGTTCTGAAGAAGTTGAAGTTTATGGAGGGATTTTTGAGGAAGGCCAAAAAGGAGAGAGTTACAGTAGTCAAGGCGGGAGGTGGACGAGGCTGTGGATAAGGATGGAGGCAGTGTGAGTGGTAAGGACGGACGGAGGCGGGTTTATGTTGCGTAGGTGGAAGTATGCAGACCGGCAGATATTATTTATGTGTGACTGAAAGGAGAGGGAGGAATCGAGGATGCGCCCAGACTCTTGACCTGAGGGGAAGGGAGACCAAGGAGTTGTCGATTGGTAGAGAGAGAAACTATTGATTTTGGATAGGGTGGACTTGGGGCTACGAGGAGGAGTTCGGTTTATCAATGTTGTTTAAGGAAGTTTGCGGTGAACCAGTCTTTTATTTAAGTAAGCAGTTAGTAAGGGACAAGGGGGGGAGCGAGGAGGTGGGGTTTGCTGGATAAATGAGCTGGGTGTCGTCTGCGTACATGAAAATGAATGTTGAATTGCGGAAGATTTGCCAAGGGGAAGTAGGTAGGTGATGAAAAGGAGGGGGCCAAGAACTGAACCTTGAGGGACGCCAGTATAACAGGGGAAGGGTGGGATGTGAAAGATTTGAGTTGAATAAACTGAGTGCGGTCGGAGAGATATGAGCGGAACCAGTCAAGAGGGGTGTGAGAGATGCCGAGGGAAGAAAGTCTATTGAGGAGAATGGAGTGAGAAATGGTATCAAAGGCCGCACTGAGATCGAGGAGGATGAGGATGGAGATGAGTCCGGAATCAGCAGCTGTGAGGAGATCATTGGTGATTTTTATAAGGGCAGTTTCAGTACTATGGGAGGGGCGAAAACCAGACTGGAAAGGTTCATAATGATGCTTCACCCTGTTTAGTTCTGACTCTGGGGACAGAAAGTAGACCTGTCCCAGATGACCTGAGAGTTCTGGGGGGTTCATAGTGTAGTAGCAGATCAGAAATGTATTTTGGCCCTAAACCATTGAGTGATTATAAACTAGCAAAAGTACGTGAGGGGATAAAGCAAGACACTGGACATCTCTGAGAAATGTGAAAGCACCAACTATAAACTTACAGTATATGTCACATTTTTTTTGTCATACT
>NC_045733.1:17945664-17946831 GCF_008692095.1 Etheostoma spectabile
GCTTATATATGCCATTTTACAATTAGTATAACTAGCTAAGGCTAGTATAGTATGTATCACTTTTTTCAACATACTATACTATGCCTTTTTTCAACATACTATATAGTATGACTTTTTAACACTTTTTTCGACATACTATACAATGGCTTTATCCCTTTTTCTGACATACAATAGAATAGCTTTTTATCATGTTAATCTCTGTTTAAAAAGAAAAAAAACACAGCAGGAACAATATGTTTTGTTAAGTTTAGGTGGAAGATGAGTTGAAAGATTGAGTTCACGAGTCAAAAAACAAATACATTTTGCGAGCTGAGAAAGTTGTATTTACAGTAGTTCATGTGATGGTCCCCAACGCAACAAGTTAGCACTACAGATAGTAAGCTAATCAGCTAGCATCTGAGTGGTGGAAGCGATCAGTTCCTTTACTTGTGTAAAAGTACTAATCCCACACTTGGAAAATATTCCAAATAAAAATCATGCATTTAAACCTTAACTCAAGTAAATGTACTGTATATAAGTATTATCAGTACTATTTACCTGAAGAATCAAAATAAAAGTAAACAATGTGACGTAGAATGTCAGTGTTTTACTATTATGGCCTTTGTTTCAATGTTGGCTGAAACACCCCACTGACTGTGAGTTGATTAACAACATTGCTGCGGAGAGTTTTAACATATTTTTCAGTGATTGTTATGCGCTTCCTTTTTGATAACCATCTTACAGGCGCTACCAAAGACTCGGTCATAAGTCAGCTCAAAAGACTCCATTTGTCCACCAGTGTAAATATTTGTAATACAAATACAAATACTGTAAACACACGCAAGAAAATGGCATGGTTATGAAAAACATAAACAGGGACCAAATGCCACTGCTGACAGGGAAATCAAGTAGTTATTGGAGGTGTAATTTTTGGTAATAGAAACTGTCAAATATCATAAAAACTTGTAATATACTTGTAACAAGTGAAGTGTGAAAGAAAGACTGAAGTAAAAATGTGTGAGAGAGACCGAGTTGTTGTTGAGAGTTGATGGCTTTGTTTCCAGACTGGATGGTTTGTGGTTTCAGGCCTGCTGACAGGAGTAGTGGTGGAAGGGATGAGACACGCTTAGCACGCACACACACGCACACGCACACGCACACGCACACGCACACGCACACACACACACA
>NC_045733.1:17946844-17951922 GCF_008692095.1 Etheostoma spectabile
CACACACACACACACACAAACACACACACACACACACACACACACACACACACACCTACTCTGTTGCCTCACTTGAATCACAGAACCAGCAGAGACACATTCAGCAGTCACACTCACATTTCACACACTCCCACACACACACCTCAGAAAACGACAAACTACTTTGGGAATTTGTGGCTTTGTGCTGATACCAGTGATGATTGTGAAACCGGATTTGAGACTAAAATAAAACAAAAAAAAACATGGCAATAACGACCAGCACATTATTATTATTATTATGAAAAGGCAACTTTGGCTTTTTCTGACTCACCGACCTGAACAGTTGCTATGTCTTTTCCATCTTCCACCCCTGCGTCCTTTCCCACTCTCTTGTTCTGCTCCCACCACAGGTGGTGAGTGCATTCATTTTCACTACTGTGGGGGTGCTGGCTGTAAGGCTGTGATTTCTGACTGTGTGTGTGAGAGACAGAGGGGAGACAGAGTGGTGAGGGATGCAATATGGGGAGATTTCTTTGCCATGCATTTCATCTAACTGTGTGAACTGAAGTGCACTGTACATATGGACAAGCAATGCAAACATACATGGACATGTATTTTACATACATGTAAATCAAGGTTTGGATTCTGTGTTACCCCCTTCCCACCAATTCTAACCTAGTTCTAGTTTTGGGCAAAAAAATGTCTTTTGCAAGATGCTTTCCTGCTCGTTGATGCTGTTCACTCATATCACATGCACGCGCCTGGTTTTTGTTGGCATGGGATTTGAGATTAATAAACGGCATACACAGACCACTACTGCCTTGATTTTAAGTCTAGACTCTAACAGCCCCTAACGCAAGAGGTTGTGTTTGTTTGGCTGTCGAAAAGGTGTGTTTACACATGTGAATCAGTCATAATGTCAAAAATAGGGTACAAAATTCACAGTCCTCATTTTCTGTAACACATTTTAAGCTCCACTGAAGAAAATGCAAAGCTTCGACAGTCAGATTTAGTCAAATTAAGTGGGTATCTTCCAGAGATGTGGTCATTTTAGTCCAAAAATCCTTTTTATGTCGGCTTGTTTCACCAGACAGTGTCTTCTCTCTGAGCTGCAAATTGACACACTAACAAAAAGTGTGAAGACGTTGGAAGAGACTCACTTAATCTGACTAATGGCAACCGCTGAAGCCTCAAATTACTTTTGGTTAAAGTTTGGGATGCTTTTTTTTTTTGCATAAAAAGAGGAATTTGTTCAGCATTACGTACATTGAAATAGCATTGGAGGGAATCTTACAGCCAGAATGAACAGGATGTTTCAGTGCACATATGTAAGTATCATAAACACCTTAACAAAATTGTTTTACCATGACATGCATTGAACGTCATGATATGTTATGTTTCTCATGTGTTTTCATATTTTCCTAAATGTAGACGTTTTACCAAAGAATACAAATGACACTAGTTTAAATAAAACATATCTAAGCATGTCTCAAATTCCATTAAAAAACATTTCACCCAATTTATAAAAAAACATTTTCTCTGGATGTCTGCTAAAAGTTGTCACTGTAAAAAAGCTTCTAGCCATTTTGAATGACTTGGCCTGTAAAATCCTGATGCAAGATATTTTTGTTCTCTTGACAGTTAAGAGCTTTTACTGTGAAGGAGAAGTGAAGCAGGGTGCTCTGCCTCTCTCCTCTCCATTTTTTACTCGGTCCATTTCAGCAGGGACGCAAAGGTTTTACTCTCCTTTTACCTGACAGCCTTCCGATTTCATCTCTCTTTTATAGCACTGTGAGAAGAGATGGAGGGCAACATGATGAGCCTTTTCTCTCCCATTTCTCACAGAGACAGTTCTTTTATGTTTTCATCTGCCACTTCCACTGGCTCCTTTCCTCCATCCCATTTTTGTCAGTTACACCCCTCCACATCTGTCTTCTCTGCGTATCCACATCGATTGGGCTGAACCAAGTAGCCTGAAGTAAAACGGAGAGGAGTGCATGAGTGTGCAGTACTTTTTTTGAAATGAGATTTAAAAAAATGAGAAGCTCTTTTCCTTTTTCCCCTCAGTCACTGGATAACCAAGTGCTTGCGGAGAGGAGTGTGAGATTAAAGGGAGCTTGCGTCGAGGCAGAGAGCGCTGATGCTTCAGCTCCCAGAGGTCATTTTGGTCCCTTTGATAGCGTTCAGCCTTCCCTCCATCTTCTGACCTGTCCTCAAGATGAGAAGCTTTCATCAGTATCTGCCGGACACAAGAGCCCACTCAGGATCAGGGGTTCAAATTAGAGAAGGGCTTTGTGTGTGTTTTCATAGTTATGTATAATGCAATGCTTTTACTGTTATAAAAGCCTTCCCCTTGGTCTTTGATCACACAGTCGGGTGAGAACAATGCCTAAACTCTCAATTATTTGTCCAGGAGGATGGAGGGGGATTTGAAAGGATTTGGGTAAAAAAAAAACTAAAACAAAACAGGCTTACTGGAGCAAGCTGACAGCATCCTGACAGTATACTGAATATCAAGTATGTCATCAATGACTGTATTTATACAGGGGTGGCCAGAAAAACAGAATAGACAGTATAATGCAATCCAGAGGATCTCTGATGAATACAAACCTTTGCTTCAATGTGTTAATTTTTTGGAAAGTGTTGATGCAACTCTATTCGGGCTGTACCGAATAGTTCAAAGCTTCATTTGAATTCGTAATTAGACATTCAAATGCATTTTTTGCATGTCATTTTTTTGGGGGGATATTCATTAAGGTAAAACCTGTTTTTTTCTGCACAGTTACAGATAAAGATTCTGTCGAAGCATAATTGCAATTGGTTAGCTAAGCCTGGCTTAGCCTAGAGACTTCAAACAGGAAGTCTAGATCAACGGAACTACATTTCCAGGATAATGGCATGACATCAGGCATGTTCTTAAAATTCCTTTTGCTACGGGAAACAGCAACGAACATCAATTGTGTGACAAGCAGACCTTACTGGTTCTTTCAGGGAATGATTGTTAAGATTTACAAAGAATATGTTAATTGCATTTACTGTCTAACTGGGACGTTTTGGGACCGATTGGCGGGGATTTTGCTATGGACAAAGTACACATGGCGATACACTGGTAAAAGCAAATTCCGTTTAAGTTACCATGTGTCCAGTTAATTTTAGAGCTCACGTTACTGTATTGTGTGAACAGTTAACTTCATTTAATATTGCATGTGGCGTTTTCTTTTGCGGGGTGCAAATGTTTCACCAAAACACGTTCCTTCCCAAGACTATTTTACAGAGCCAGCGTTGTTGGTCAGGAGCTGAGCTCCGCCCAAGATGATTGTGATTGGTTGAAAGAAATGCTAACAAGCTATTGCATTTTTTTCTCCCATCCTAGAACGTATGTGTGGTAAAGCTCAGCCAACCTGACTCTTTCCAAAGGTATCAAAATCCACCTACCAGCATCTCTAAAGCTCACAAATTAACGTGTCAAATCTTTTTTGTTTAATGGGTACAAATCCCTTTTTCCAAAATGTTGAACAATTCCCTAAATATCGCAAATTTGCACAAAACAAACCCTGACTTTAGACAAGAAGATCAATCAACTCCCCCATCAACCACTTATACTGAGGAGGTGCCTTTTACAACTAAGAAAAATAAAAATGATCTCGGTATTTTTTTAAAATCAGCACTCACATTCCCAGGATGTCTCATTAGGAAGATTTGGGAACTTTGTATTGAGACGAATGGGTTAATGTTTGATGAGGAAATGAGGGAATAACCCGCATTAGTCAATCAATCTGAAAATGTACAAACTGGTGTCTCAACAGACATGTTGAGTAACGAGTGCACAGTTATAGTTAAAAATGCATGCGATATACAGTAAGTGATAAACGGTCATAGCAGAAAAAACGGCTCAGAGACACAAAGTAACAACAGAAAACGACTTGTTCATTTCATGGAAGCTGTGAAAAGAGAAACCGTGAAATACTTCTCACAGCAATCGCTTAAACTGCCAAGGTGAACACGAGGGTTAACAAGCTCAGCAAAGCAAATAATTGGTACAAATAAGTCATTAGCACAGTGGAAAGACTCAGATAAAATGTGAAGGAGCACTAATTGAACATGATTATAAACTTCCTTCCTCCTCCATCAATTGGAGCTGTAACGAGGAGGTCCTCAGAGATAATTAGGTTCACGGATCAAAAGTACCACTTAAGAGAAACTCCGATGCTCAGTACAGTCAAACATGAAGAGTTTACCAAAAATACAGTTCATTTTCACATAATCAGGTGATGCTTTCCTTATCATTCCCATGCAATTTAACATGTTTCCTGACACACATTTTTGGTAAGACTGCTCAAAAAATATCTAAATTTGTCATCAGAAATGTATTCAATCATAGAAAGAACCATGTTCAGAAGAAAAATGGAACACGTCTTTAGAAGTTGGTCTGACTGCAATTAAAGATTATTTTCATTATAATGACGTGTGACTAATCTGCAGTGATTAATCGTTTGGGTTACTAAAGGTCAGAAATAAGTAGAATAAATATATAAATGTATATACAGTATACATATAAATATGCTTAAATGTAAATAACATATATATAAATATGTAAGTTTTCTAGAGACGTTACATCTTTAGTTGCTTCTTTTGTCTAACCAGCAGTCCAAACACCTAAAGAAGGCTGTGAAAACAAGCAAATATTGACATATTTTATATTTTAAAGGAAGGCATTTTTGATCGTGAATTATTATGATTATTAAAATAATACTGTACGCTGTCAGCTACATTTGCAGGTGTCGCATAGCTATAATATTTAATAAATTGTACGAGTTGGAACAAGACAAGTTCATCTGCCTACTTATTTAAATCTATCATAGTCTAATATCTCCAATACAACATTATTAAAATTCTCCCACTGTCAGGTTAAACTTCTGTTTTCCTTTTTTTGATAGCTAATAGATAAATAAAGCCAATAAATAAGAATTTATTGAACTTTTTGTCAGTTGTCTGGCGTTCGTCTTGATGACATCAGATGGTTAAGGTGGATGTGATTGTGAGTTAGTGTGGATCTACTTTTGAGAATGTGTG
The DNA here is from genome assembly GCF_008692095.1 of Etheostoma spectabile. NCBI lineage: Eukaryota > Metazoa > Chordata > Actinopteri > Perciformes > Percidae > Etheostoma > Etheostoma spectabile. Next base: position 17,951,897 of record NC_045733.1, read on the forward strand.
TTTGTGTGTGTGTGTGTGTGTGTGTG
>NC_045733.1:17951932-17955479 GCF_008692095.1 Etheostoma spectabile
TGTGTGTGTATGTGTGTGTGTGTTTGTGTGTAACATCTCAATCACAATGTTACCTGGATGTTGGTAAATATGTCTTTCCTTGTAGTCGTTATGTATGTCACTACCCGATGCTAGTCGAGCGCAGATTTCTGTTATGTCAATACAGTAAAAATGGTAGGGGTGGGGGAAAAATTTACAAAGCATAGTATCATGATATTTTCAGTGGCAATACTGTATCGATACACATTTGCCAAGCATTGATCTTTTATTATATATGTATTATTGAGGTTGTCTGCTTGACAATCCCATTTTGCAGCAATTAAATTGAAGTGATATGTACAAACAGAACTGTATCTTTTTAGATAAAACAGATGTTGACAAAGTGTCCTTTTGGTTACATCAATTGAAATTAGGAAAAATAAGAATTTGGAAAAAAGGTTATAAATTGCAATATATCGCAATAATAATGTATCGTGGCATAAGTATTGTGATGATATCGTATCGAGAGATGTCTGCTGATTCCCACCGCTAAAAAAATGGACCTCCTTAACCAAGTTCATTCACTGCTGGCTACAAGTTAGCATCAAACACAGCAAAGGCTGTCAGTTGAAGGGTGTTTGGAGCTAACGTTAGCAATCAAACAATCATAGCTAGCTAAAACGTTTTTGAAATGATTCCCGTCTTCTGTTATTGTTTGTAAGGAGAAAAGTTTATTATGTCATGGATTTCACAAATTTCACTATGACACATGCCGCCGTAAACCATTTAAGTCTGAGCATCTGCACTTGACTCACAACAGGTAGTGACAACGTATGCTGCAGTTCAACTGTAACCTGATCCAGGATCTGTTACATAAAAAACACCAACTGAAATCAAGTTGACGGACTCATTTCTAAGAATAATATGTACGTGCTAAATGTATGCATGTCTTTACTTTGCACGTGTACTTTGTGCAAATACACATAAAGACCAGTTTTTTTAAACTGCAATAGCACACATTAGTTTTCTATTCATGTCGGTGTCTTTCTGGGAATGCAGAATAAATAAGAAAAAGTTGGATTTATTTCAGATATTCATGCATGAAGCACTTTTTAGCTTTGTTTTAAAAAAGTTATTCATATGTTATCTATATATCTATATAACATTATATTTGTTCTAGATATGAATGAGATTTGTTTACTGTTTCAAAACCAGACACACTTCTTTTTGAAGCAAGTTTCTTTCAAAAAAACTTACAACATATATAGTTTTATTTAAGTTAAGTAATGAAATAAAGTAACATCTGAAAGAAAACAATGTAAAAATGAAGAGGAAGGGAAGGTTAGAGGAGTCCATTGTAGAGAGGGAGAAGTGAAATGAAGCCGGAAGCCTGACAGGGCTTTGTGTTGTGTGAACAGGTCGTTTGTTTGTGTGGGTCACAGTGGTTAAAAGAGCCAGAGGAAAGTGAGGTGCCAAGTTAATGTGACAGGCAAATGATTGTGAGCCTGTTCCTGGGATTTCTATGGGCTTTATGCAAAGCGAGAGGCGAAAGGGGAAACTGCCCATTCAGTGTGGCAGTCGGTGTGGCAGCAGAGGGGAGGAGGGAGACTACGACCAACAGGAATTCAAAGCAGCGGTCAAAACACCACACTGAATATAATACTGCTTTGAAGACTGGATTTAGTCAGTAAGGCTAATCAAATAATCAGCCAACTCTGTCACTGATGATTAATGCTGGTATGTTTTGCATAGGATGGATGGGGTGGCATCTCTTTTAATATTTCTTTTCTTTTAGCTATAGTAATAAAAACATCTATGCACACGATTTCCAGAAATACATTGCATGCATCAATATGTTCAGACACACAAACACTGTAGCTACTCAAGAGCAATGAGCTATGCTATGAACAAAGTTGATTATTATTATGAGCCTAATGAAGATATATCTTCCGATAAAGACTATTAAGGTCTCTTTTCTGCTGAGGTTTTCAGTCCAAGCGTCAACTGAAGATTCTCTTGGAAAGCTCTCTTGACTGAAAGGTTTGTGCGTGTACACGTAGACATAAAAACACATGTAAGCTAAGACAGACATGTTGGACGTGCCCCGAATACCTCCACAGGGAGACAACCAGGAGACACCCTGATCAGATGCCTGAACAACCTCAGCCGGATGCTTTTGACACATAGAAGAAACAGTTATTTTCCGGATGTCTGAACTCGAATAAAGGTTCAGAGAGCTCCTTTTTTTTACTGACCATGCAGAGCTCTTGGCCATAGGTAAGGGTCAACTCAAGAATATCGCCTTCAAGCTAAGATACTGCTTCACCTGTCCACCTGTCGATCTCAGCCTGCGTCCATATTTGAATACCTTGGGGTAGCAACTCCCACCCAACAAAATCTGACCAATTAGCTGTTTTACAGCAGAGAGCCACTGGAGTTGCTGACCTTCATCACATTTGCTGTGAACCACCAAAGCTCAGCTCATTACAGTCCAATTAGCCAGCAGATGTATTGTCAAAAAGCAGATACAATGCTCAACACAAACTGGACACCCTGCACTACTCGGCTAGGCCTCAAGTTCCTGCTTGTGACATACAGAATCAATGACGAGGCACAACCAAAGCAGAGACCAACACAAACCAAGAAACTGCTTGAGTGATGTTGCATTAATGTTGTATCAAAGATACTATAGGGCTTAAGGATATACTGTATATCGTCAAAACACTATAAAAATGTTAATAGTATTTATTTTTCTATATAGTAGTATATAGTAGTATAGGAGCATACAAAAACCGGCTTTACCACAATGTTTTCTCCTATAGACTATTTATTTATGGAATCACCAGAAAACATTCTATATTGTGATATATTCCATTATTAAGATATGAAATTAACTATATCAGGATAGAAGATCTTGGTCGTATCGCCCAGCCTTTACTCTAATTACCTGTTCCCAGGCTGGAATGTTCTGATGTTTCGGAAAGATCAGATTAATCGTTCTTGGTGCAAAGTAGTACGGAAGTGTCTGAAAAAGCAAAGAAAGTCGAGTGCCTCCAGTCTGTGTTCAAGTTAATTAAATCGAAATTTGAATGTAGTGTTATATTGACCAATGTGTTTAACCCTTACACCACCAATTCTGCAAAATCTCCATGTTGGGTAGTCCAATACCGTGAATCCTTTCCTATGTCTACCGTCCATTCGAGCATGACATTACAGCAGAAAATGCAGATCCAGCTCTCACTCCAGTTATTATTATATATTATTACCAGTTAGGACCCAAAAGCTCATAGCAAGAACACCAGCAAGTAAGCTAGCTAGTAATGATTTCTTTTTGTTTATTTTAAGAAATCAAAAGATGTGAGGGGAAATAAGCCTTACACGTGAAAAGATAGTTAGTTATAGTTAAAAATTAAAACACGTCAGTAATAAGATCTGCTTGTGAGAATAACTGCTATAGCAAACAGGCCGTATCTACATCTGCAGAAGCTCTTCTTCTCTCCGTTTCTACCATGTTTCTCTGTCCGAGTTTGTCTCTGTCTCACACACACACACACACACACACACACACACCCACACATGCACACACACA
>NC_045733.1:17955489-17958876 GCF_008692095.1 Etheostoma spectabile
ACACACACACACACGCACATACACACACACACACACACACACAAACACACACACATATTCCCTCTCTCGACCTGTCTCACACACCATTACCCTTGTGAGGCCAGGAGACAACCCTAGCCAGGGGAGAGGGGGAGGAGGGGCGGCATCATGGGTAATGTCAGTAGACACATGTCAAAAGTACAGCCTGTGTCCTGAAAAAGCTGTGTGTGGTGTGACAGCAGTCCGCCTGCCGCTAACCCTGCAAACCCCCACCACCACACCACCCTCGAATCCTTCCAGCCGACACAAAAGCTTCCTGTGTTATCCCTGAGGGAGAAAGAGAGCAAGAGAGAGCCAGCAGGGAGGGTCATCAGCACTACTCTGCTAGGATAAATGCTTTTCCTCTTGCTGTCTCACCTCACTGCACAGCTATTGTCCTCAGGAAGAGTGAAAATGTGGTTTTGTGTCAGAGAAAAGCAAAATGTGTGTGTGTGTGTGTGTGTGTGTGTGTGTGTGTGTGGAAAGACAGACAGCAATCATGTGCATGTGTGTTCAGGTTCAAATACTCAACACACACAAATCACTTGACAAACCACTCAACCTTTCTCTATCAATTCCATAACTATGAATCAAATAATTGGTTTCGAAATGAACGCTTCCCAGTCTAACCATGACAGTATTTCACATTGTGCTACATGGCCAAAAGTATGTGGACACAAAAAAACAGCTGTAACAGTTTCCACTCTACTGGTGTCAGGCTTTCCACAAGATTTTGGATTCTAGCTGCAGGGATTTGCTCCCATTCAGCCACAAGAGCATTAGTGAGGTTGGGTTCTGCTGTTGGGTGGCAAGACCTGGCTCACTGTCGGCAATCCAGTTCATCGCAAATGTGTGATGGTGCTGATGTCAGGGTTCTCTGTTAGAGATGTTCCGATACCGATACCAGTATTGGTATCAGATACCAGTATCGGTATCGCCTCCAACACTGCTTAAAACGCTGGTATCGGTATCGGAAAGTACTGGAGTTTATGCACTGATCCGATACCACGTAGTAAAGGAAAGGAATGACAATCTATGTTAAAGTATTTTATTTATGTTCTTTTTTCGGTTATACCTGAAAGAAGAAAGTTCTGTGGCGTTTATTGTTTGTGTTTGTTCATGTTTCACAAAGAGTTTAGCCTGAGCCAGACCGACAACACAGAAATTATATCACATCCATACAGGGATGGTAGTATACAGTTGTTAAAACATAATCCAATATATGACACACTGGTATCAGATCAGTACTCGATATCGGCTGATAAGGAAGTTCAGGTATCAGGATCGGTATCAGGAGGAAAAAAGCGATATTGGACCATCACTCCCTGTATGCCAGTCAAATTATTCCACCCAAAACTCAGAAAAGCATCTAAGTCTTGGAGACATATATCTGTGGTAAATATCCTAAATGCAGAGTTCGTTTACTTAGTTATTCCCAAGGTTTTTTAAGCAATGGGCCTTGCTCATGTATCATACAGGTGGTAATAGGAAGAGGTCAAAGTAATCGACCAGGAGACAGCGGACAAAAGATCTAAGGGGGGCCGTTTACATCAGAAGGAGTTATTTTGTGTATTCATACCATTTATGCTAATTGAGGACCTTGCATTTCAAATATTTACAACACATATTTCTTCATGGACCTGGCTCTCTGCACCAATCTATTAAAATGTTGAGACAGAAAGAAATCTTCCCCAAACTGTTGCCACAAAGTTGGAAGCACACTGTCTAAAATATAAGTGTATGATGTAGCATTTAGATTTCCCTTCATTAGAACTAAAGGGCCTTGTCCAACTGTGACAAAGTACAGACCATGTAGTGTACCAGATAAAACAGATTCACAGTAATTACTTATTTAAAAAAGAAAAGACAAATCGACGCTAATTCATTATAGCTAAAAAGCAGCTAACATGCTAAACTGTGTGTATTGTGTACTGGGCTGGGGTATGGACATGTGTTTGGACAGAAAACAAACCCCAGCATCTCTCTGAGCGTGTATATACCCATCACTGAGCCAACACGGGGAAAAGGACAAATAGTGCTGATATCAGTGCTGCAGAAGGCTGATCTGGGATCAGAGGAGATGAGGGGGGATAAGAGATGGGATCTGCTAATAGGACGCTACTGTTTAATTACAGTTTAATTAGTAGGATAAACTATAGTACCCCTACAACTCTAAAGTATTAAGATATGCTGATGAGTACATGTCAGATCTTTAATTAGTTGACATGTCATACACTGATGTCCCAGTAAACATTAGTTTCCCTTAATTTTGTCTGTAGATCCAACCAGTGGTAAACATAGAGTTTCCCTTGTGCTCTTTGTAAAGCAGGTCCCCACTACATGGCAACAAATAGTCACTGAAACACTATTGAAGCAATGGGTATATACATAATACCTTGTACATAGTAGTGCATTAGGTAGTATTAAAGTGTGCATATACTGTATGCATATGTACAGTAAAATCACAGTATGATTTAAATTACATTTGACAGAGCATTGTATGTGGTGTTTAAAAGAATCTCATGTCAATATGTGTCAATATGTATCTCTAAACCCTGGTTCCTTCACTCAAAATGCTAATTATTCAAATCTACCACTCAGCACTAATTAAGAGGCGGTATCAGAAATAGCAAAAAATTGAGATGTTTCAATGGTAATATGCGTCTGGTATTACAATAATGATTCACAATCTGAGAGTACAATGATAACACATTCACACACATGACAACTGTTCAGCAGTGCAAAAATATTCTTAAGAATAATTAACAATAATTATGCTACTAGATTCTAGTCTTCACACAAATAAAGGGACACTCAAGTCAAGTCAAGCCACACAAGTCCTTGGTTAGAAAAAAACACATTGAAGACTATAATATGAACAATATCATAAGGAAAAAATCTACTCAACTCAGTAAACTTTTAAGGCACAATAAACTAATAACATCTTCCAAATTACTGTGTTCAATACTGTTATTGTTCTACAGACATTCTACATACACAGAGCAAAGACTGAGAAACAGTTCCAGTTGCAGTTTCAATAGACATCAAAACATCTGTTCTGTCGCACTTACTTGGCGTTTTGGTGTACCGAAATAGGATCTCATGTCTGTTTTTCTATTCTCGGTCATTTTCTCTGAGCAACAACAACACAAATCTTAAATGTCAGATGTCTAAATATGAGTTAGGTTCATAGGTCCACCACGAGGTCATAGTCTAATTAAAAAAAGATCTTGCATCCTCCACATTAATATTAGGTTTTGTCTGGGACAGGGGACATATATTTAAATGGAGAAAACCCACTGATCTGCCACTTTACATCATATTAAACAAAACACAACCTGTAGATCTTCAATATTAACCCTAATATCA
>NC_045733.1:17958886-17960796 GCF_008692095.1 Etheostoma spectabile
CACACACACAACGTTAGGCTTATCCCCGGGTTAACGTTAGTTGTAGTGGGTGCATTTCTATCCAACAAACTACTAAACAAGCTAGCTAACGTTACATATATTACACTACCATAGCAAAAATCTTTTGTCATGAATAATTTGTTATTTACTCAGTATCATTTCTACTTGAAAAAAAAGAACAACTTCATCCGATGTTAATGTGAATAAAATAGCCTTGAACAGCCTACTTACTACATACTAACATTACTACCAGTATATTCTCTCATCCTCTCCTGCAGTCCGCTGCGGCCGGACTTATGTAAAGCAGGCAGTGGACCAACTGACTCCCCGCCCCCCCTGGGATTTACGCCTATGTCTTGATGGAGTGTAGATGTACATAACCCCTAAGGCCCCTCATATTTTCCTTTCAGCCACTCCGCAGCGAGATTACGGAAGGCAGTGAGCATCATGAGAGGCACAGGTAATTGCCCTCATTTCTGCCACAGACAAAAGCCAATGTTCTGGCTGCTCTTAAGTAAACTGTTAAGTGTCAGTCAAGGATTCTTCAAGACTGCAGAAAATTGAAAGGGTCTCCGCATATGTAAAAACTTTGTGTTGACAGACTGTTGCAAATTCAATACAGTACTATATGAAAAAGTCTCTTCTTTCTGAGACAGCTGAAAGGATGTTTGATTCGTTATTCCTTGTGTGACTGATGACTTGGTGTAGGTGCAAGTTCACGCTGCTGACAATTGTTTTATTGCACATGATGATGAGGAATTTTGCTTGGGAAGAATTAGGGAGTTTAGCATTGAGCTATTGAAGAAGACACAAATATCTATGGCACTAAGCCACATGCTGCTTCGTACACTTTGACCTCTTTCCTCCCCGCAAGGGAGCACCGAGCTCAGATGAATGCTGGGGTGAAGGTGAAATGTTTTATGTTATATGAATAGCAGCAGTAGCAAGTGTCAGCATAGCTCTGACAGCTTAAGTACAGTGGCATAATCAAAATGGTGCATTGGATATATTGCAGGGAAAGGAGTATTTGTCCTTGCCCTTACCTTCAGTACACGGTGGTGTGAAATAATATAATGTCCCTGGGGAAGATATTATCCACTTACATCGGTCTAATTCTTTTCTGCTTTTGTATGTAATGGGAATAATTAAAGTTTTGGTCTTGTTGACCCTACTTTTTCATGCTTTTTATAAGACTTTGAGGGGGCGAAGATACTGCTTTCTCATGCAGTACATAGAGGATGTTTTTCACAACCCAAAACAATGTTTTAAAGGGATGCTCCACCGAATTAACATTAAGCTTTGTATCAATAGATACCCTATAGTATTTTTGAATGACTGAGCTTCCCTCCTTCATGTCCCCCTGAGACAAGAGATCTCTGTATTGTGTGTCTGGAAAAAAAAACTCAGATGACGCAAAAATCGTCAATTTGCGTCATAGGCATTGAATGTAGTGTTACATTGACCAATGTGTTTAACCCTTACACCAACAATACTGCAAAATCTCCATGTTGGGTAGTCCAATACCGTGAATCCTTTCCTGTGTCTTCCGTCCATTCGAGCATGACATTACAGCAGAAAATGCAGATCCAGCTCCATTCATAGGCCCAGAGCCAGTGGACTACAAGCCAGCTAGTTCCACATGTTTTCAGCCCACCAATTGGGGGTTGGACCCAAACCAAGCTGAAGCAAGCCACATAGGTACAGATCGGAGAATATGCGGGAAACTAACCTAGCTCTGGGGAGTCAATCCCCGGAGTCCTTATGTTCTTTTTCCCCCAGCATGTTTCCTTGGATCAGAGAGGCTCCAAAATCATGGTAGCAGCTGTCTACATGGTCCCGCTACACGTTCTACGATGCCATGTTCATCCTGCTATGCTCTGCTGTGCCCTGCCACGTCCTGCTGTGCCTTG
>NC_045733.1:17960806-17960955 GCF_008692095.1 Etheostoma spectabile
ACAGTGCCCTGCTATGCCATGAACTACTACAAAGAACAACTACAAACTACTATTTTTTGTGACTGTTACCGCCACTCTTCCTTTTAACCCAAACCGGCCGTCAGACGCCGCCTACCAAGAGCCTGGGTCTGACCGAGGTTTCTGCCTAA
>NC_045733.1:17960967-17961077 GCF_008692095.1 Etheostoma spectabile
CCTCGCCACTGTCGCACTGTTGCTTGCTCTGGAGGAAACGACTAGAACTGTTGGGTCCAGGTAAATTCTGGAGTGTGGTCTAGACCTACTCTATCTGTAAAGTGTCTCGA
>NC_045733.1:17961087-17961372 GCF_008692095.1 Etheostoma spectabile
GTTATGAATTGATACTATAAATAAAATTGAATTGAAAATTGAATTGAAACTTTATTACAGACGTAATACTCGACACACAATGCAAGTTCAGAGACTTCTGTTTTTGTTTTTGTGGAAACATGGCTGAACAAGAGTGAGCTGGACTCCGCTATCTAGCTACCAGACCTGCTTGCCTTCCGACCAGTTGCTGCTCTGGTGGGTAAGATTTGTGGCTGTGTTAACACGGACACGGACTGGTACAATGATACGGTGCTTGTATCCAACTACTGCTAACCGCTGGTGGAG
>NC_045733.1:17961382-17962898 GCF_008692095.1 Etheostoma spectabile
TTAAATGCAGACCATTCTACATTCCACGCAAATTCAAGGCTGTGTTTATACTCAGTGTTTACATCAATCCAAGCGGTAATGCTACCACTGTGTTAGCTGAACTTTATGGAGCCTATAATGTGTGTGCACTAAATGTAGCCTGTTTCAAGTGTCAAATTAATAAAATGTGGGTTTTATATATTTTAAATGTATAACACCACTTGAGCCATGTTGAAATGTTGTTTGGTGCATCAGGCTGAAATGACAATAAAACACATTTGAGTTAAGTTGAATGCCTCACTGTCTGTCTATGTCATTAAATGGTAGGCGTGGCTTGGGAGTGGACTCTTTGACCAGCAAAGCAAGTGCATTCTGGGATTTGGTGTCTTTCATCCACATGGGCCAAAAACAAATTTTCTGGCTTTTCTCAGTTTAGAAGGCACCAACTTCAAAAACAATTTTACATTTCTACTACATAAGTGACCCAATTTAACGATATATTTTTTGCAAATGTTTGTTTATTAAAGAATATTATTATTATTAAATCTTTTTTATAACTAACACAAAAAATCAAATAAACAGTGAACTTAAAGTGGTACAACATTAAAACAAGGCAAAGCAAAACAAGACAAGTGACAACAATAAAAAAACGGTGGCAAGATCACCACCAATTCAATTCAATTCAATTTTATTTATAGTATCAATTCATAACAAGAATTATCTCAAGACACTTTACAGATAGAGTAGGTCTAGACCACACTCCAGAATTTACAAGGACCCAACAGTTCTAGTGGTTTCCTCCAGAGCAAGCAACAGTGCGACAGTGGCGAGGAAAAACTTCCTTTTAGGCAGAAACCTCGGACAGACCCAGGCTCTTGGTAGGCGGCGTCTGACGGGCCGGTCACCACAATCCCCCACACTATACCCAATTTAAAGATATATTCATACATCATCTTTTCAACGTTGAAATATCCCTTTACATGATCTCCCTTAAATTAATTGACTTTAACTAAACTGAAACAAAACTAAAATGACCGGTGTTGTGTTGCAGTGTGCATTCAAAAAGAGAGTTTGGGATTACAATAGTAAAACACTGATTTGATAGATACAGGAATTAACGTTCAACATGGTTAACAGGTGGCATTCATGACCAATGATCGAAGATTTAGTTATTCACCGACCCAATTTGAAGGAGAAGAGACTTTCTGGAAAGCTTTACGAAAACAAAATGCTGGCTTGGATGGGAGTCATTTTCACAACAGTGTCTGCATCTTAGTGTGAAAATGGCATCGAAAGAAGGTGGTAAAGTAGGTGTAATTCTAGCTTTTAAAAGGGTGTATTTAAGCTTGTGTGTGTGTTCAGTGTAACTGTCCGTGGGCTTTTAACAACAACAGACCAAAGTCACCACAGATTGTGCGCTTGTGCTGTGAGGACCCAACCCATTTAGGGAATACAGAGGGTATTAGTGGGTGATTTAGGTCCTAATGAATGGGTTGCCAAGCCACACACACACACACACACACACACACACACACAC
>NC_045733.1:17962908-17965120 GCF_008692095.1 Etheostoma spectabile
ACACACACACACACACACACACACACACACACACTAATCCTTCAGTGAATTGTAACTAAGCATTGCTCTCACCCCAAACCCTTCTTCCTGCCATGCTAAACACTAGTTTGTGGGACACCATCTGGTCTCCTCGCATCAAGAAATGAGATCTTGTCAAAGCAGCGTGAATAACCACACAACGTTATAAACCCGAAGACTCCAAAAGCCAGCTGAAGATGAGAAACACAAATATTGCTCCATTACTCATCCTCTGACCTCAAATATGATGTCCATTATAGCGCACCAACCATTGGGGTAGAACCAATCCTAACCCAGTTACTATTTGCATGTGAAAGGCTTTAGCATCAGAATATAGCATCCAGAGAGGTGGCTCTGGCTCTGATTTCAAGGGATATTTAGCCCCCTATTCAGCCATCAACAAAGGACAGGCATTCAGACAGACAAGGAGGGAGGCAGTGCTTGCTGAGCCGTCACAGAGCTCATTTGTTCTCTTCTGTTTACTTAAGCCTCCCCCTCTTTTTTTCTCTTCCCTCCAGAGGCTTCAAGCATGGATGGGTGGGTGATTGGGAACCCTCCTTCCATCACTCCATCCCGGTGGGAGAGATAAACAGCAATTTAAATGGTAGTCAGAAAAAGGTTTTGATTTGCATGAATTTATCGGTGAATCAGCACTGCTGACAATCATCTAAAAAGCTGTTGGTGCGCTGTTGAACAGAATTATTCATTTATTTTAACTCCTTCTTTGTCCTTTCTTCAGATTTTAGTATTGTGTTGCAGTGAATCCATCTGGGAGAAAGAATGTACTTTGGTGTATGGGTTTGTGTCCATGCACTGATTAAGTGTCTTTGGTTTCTGGTAGAGAAACACTTGATGAAGCTGAGGCCTCCTGATCTAGTTTCTGCAACCACCCACCTCCAGACTCATGTGAATTTGCTGGGAGATTGCTTAGGCGTCTGAGGGGAGAGGTATTTGTAATTATATAGGTGGATTAGAGGGTAGACTGGAGGCCACATGGACCAGCTTTGTTGCGTCTGAGAAGTAAGGGAGGTCAAGGTGTACTACATGTCCCTCAGGTATCAAACAAGGTGCTGTTTGATGGAGGGCTGGAGAGAATGGAGCATTGGCTCCAGATTAGCTGGGTGTAGTGTAGCGTGGTTGAAAGATGAAGAAGTGAAGAGAAGGAGGCAGGTGCGCAATACTGCCAAGACAAAAGTCCCATTTAGAAATTTGTTTAAAATCAGATCAAAGGGAGATACAGTATATATAGATGGTGTACAGTAACAAAGCATGTTGTTTAAGCATGCCAGTAAATATACAGTACAGAGAAGTTAGACCACCTGCAACAATAACTGGCATGTGTTGTTTTAATCCTGGTTCAAACATGTAAAGCACTTTATATATCTGCAATTAGCTAATATATGCTCATACATTGTGTAAGTCTGAATTAAACTTTAAGTAAAGGCTACAGCATTATAGTTTAGTAGCAAGATTTTATTGCAAATGTGTATTTTCTTACACCTAATAGACTATATTTTCCACACATGGGTGATAATAGATACACTGTTGATCAGCCAACTACTGTGATACTACATGTAGGATATAGGGTATAGGGTTTCTGGCCCTCAGTGGGTTTAACTAGAGTGTAAAAAATCAGCAATAGTCTCTGCCTTATATTGTATCATGTTACGTCATGACAAAACCTGACAAACTCTAACCCTACCAAAACGCCATAGCACAGCTGATACGTATACTTTGTCCTTTGGCTTTATTTCTTAGTTATATTTATATGATTTAAACAAACCGTGGGATAAATGAAGCAAAGTCACATGGAGACATTTAAGGAACAACTACAATGTACTTTTATCAGTTATCTACCGCATCTACAGTAAAACAGGTTTCAGCGTCAATTAATAACAAATGCTTAAAGGAGAATTCCGTCAATTTTTTACGTTAATCTTGAGCGTCATAAATATGCGTGTACTTTTGATTGAAAACCCCCCGACCCAAATCAGTACAGGCAACACGGAGTATCTGCAGCTACGTGTACGAGCTTCCATGGAGCTAAAACCGCAGTTGCAGGGGCATGTTTTAGAGTGCCTTTGTGCCTCTTAACAGACACAAAACGCAATTAAATAATCTGTGCAACATGAACAGGGCCATTACGTGACAACAAGATTTGTTTTCAACTCAGACATTGTTTAAATTCACCTAC
>NC_045733.1:17965130-17981508 GCF_008692095.1 Etheostoma spectabile
GTCTCGATCCTGCCGGTAGCTGCTAGCTTGTAGCTGGTAGCTGCTAGGTGCTAGCTCCTAGCTGCTAGCTCCTAGCTGCCATCCGGTGAGTGTGTTCAGCCAGAATTCTGTGATAATCATCCCAAAAACCATCCACAGAGCGGCGGTGGTGTGGCCATGTCCTCCGGAGGACAGGTCATGTCACGTCCTCCCAAAAAAACAGGAGTCAACACCCACACAGGAAGAGATCCATCTTGGAAGAGGAAGTAATACAACGTAACAACAGTACTCCCAACAACTTGATGCCGCCTGAAGATGTGTTTTTCAAAAGGGACACAACTCATTTGTCTTGATTGGAAAACTCAATAAACTTTACTGGAACTCAATCTCCCTACACATGTGAATGCAACCAATTATATCAGGGAAACAATAAAAGATAAACTAAAGTGTAAAAGTAAAGCAAGTACACAAAAACAGTAACTCAGGATTCTTGATAACAAAATACTGTAACTCCTTAGATGCTCCACAGATTCTGTAAAACACAACGGACCAACTACCACCGTACCAACGTGGAGTGACAGTATCTTTAGCAAACACTAGTAACAAGTGAAAAAACAAGCATTATATTAATTAATCAACAACAAAAAATATTTATCTGCAGAATCAGGCTCCTAATAAGCTACACCTCTGCTTGAAAGATTATTTATTTGTGGTGACGGCAGCTGTCCTACAGTCACTACATCCATTCTATCTCTTGCTGACTCACACTCTTTTTATGATATATGTATGCTTTGATGTAAGCGCTCAGCAAAATTGAGATTGAGTATGACGGCTGAGGTTTCTATATGTTTACATCAATTAGTTAAATTATCTAAAGCTGCTGAGACAGATCATTTGTTTCTCTTCTAAAATGCCACAAAAAACAACAATGAGCAGAAAACAAAGTACAATTGTGGTTTTTCAGGTTTTACTTTGGCTTTTTTCTCATCATCATTCACATAGGCTACATATCACTTATGAGTTAAATAGAATTTAACTGATGTATTACTCCCCTTGAAAATTGTGAAAAAAATCTACCTGCTGAAATCATTTCAATGCATGGATGAATGTTAAAGAGCTGAACAGAGATTCATCTCTCACTAAAGGCTTATAAGGATTTTTCTAGCAAAAGGGAGGCTGGTGTTTATGTATCGGTTAATCAGAAATCACAATCTTAAAAGCTGTCAACCTGACAAAACTAAATAATGCATGGGGCGGCTTTCTGAAAATGATGGATTGGTCTTTAAACATATTTTTCACCACAATCGATATTCCTTCAGTTCATTGCAGTCACATCACTCATTTTATAAACTGTGATGTTAGTGAGCAGACACGTTTGTTTGTCTCTGACATCAATGCCGCATTAATCAAAATACACTTTTAAAAAATAGACTTGGAGCCTCTTCCTGGTCTAGATAGTTATTGGGAGAATTTCAGGTATTTGGGCAGATGCTTGTTCCTCCTCCAAAGAAGAGAAGACTTTGTGTTGTGTAGCTACCTGCAATCCATCACTTCCAGCAATTTGTTGAAAATATGGCTTAGATAGCTATTATCTTACCTACCTCTAGCTTTTGGTGGCAAAAGTATATGGGAGACATATGTTTAGAAACATAACTCAAACATCTTAATACTAGCACATCACTGGTGTTGACACCATACCAGAGGGGCTGAAATTATCTCTGACTAGTTGACAATTTGTTCTCTCTCATTAATAATCAATCTCATAGGTCAGAAAATCATTGTTGCTCCATTCCCTACAGACCAACAAGTAGCACCTTCGGCACTACCCTAATCAATCATCGCAGAGCACACATTTTGCATCTGTGGTCAAAGGCACAACATCTGCTTTCATATCAATGATTCGGGCTTGGTCTGATATGCAACATGTGAACAAGTTTGAATCTACAGATAGCAGTTTTGCAGAAATTTTCTGCTTTTCAGTTTTGATTGTTTCTTTAAATTGACTGCGTCAGGATAATCTGGTGCACCTTTTCTGCACAGTGGCACTGTCCAAGGTGCTGAATGATTTTCCTCTGCTGAAGAAAGGCCTTCAGCAGTATTGGCTTTTAGTGCGTGTGTGAGAGATATAGGGCCTCTATACATTGTGCTTGTCAGGAATTGTGCCTCTAAAGCCAGAAATAATACAAATTATTTCAAAAAACACCCACATAATGTTCCCTTTAACAACAATTGTTCACTGACTAAAGAGCAATGTCAGTAAAAGTAGAAGAATGAAAAACTGTCTAATGTGATGCCTTTCTTGAACAGTTTGGATGTTGCCTTTGCCATCACTGCACTTTTATTCATTACCTATGGTTGAGTTGCCCTGTTCACCACAACTAAACAGAAACATAGTGGCGTGGTAACATACATCGACAGGACAGTCAACGGGAGGGTGTCAGTGGACAGTGCAGGGACACAGTACCCATCTCTGCTATTGCTGAAGCCTCCCCTACAAAACAGGGTGGAGAAGTGGGAAGCTGAGGGCTGAGGACGTAGTGAATCCTACTGCACCATTCCTGAGAGGGATAAAAACAGGGGAGCCCAATTCAAAGGTGTCCTTTGGTTAAGAAAAAATTCAGCTGGGATATTTAGATGAAGTCTGGGAAAAGACCAGGTTAGGAATTAAGATCAAATTCACTGTGATTCTTAAAGTCAATAAGTAGGTAAGATTCTAGGAAATTTAGGGCAGAAATTAAAACAATTCTGTGTAACCGAGGGGTTACTGTAGGGCAGGTCAGTGACCACTAGAGAATCGCCATGGGTACCAATAATTGCAAAAAGACAAAAGCTGAACAATCAACACTTTTAAGTCAGACAGTGTAGTCTGAAGAAGACCCCCAGCGGCAGGAAAAACAAACTACAATCCCAGTTTAAACATGAACTAACAGCGCTGTCAAAAACACTTTCAGGAATACACATTTGGAACAAAATTTTATGTAAGACTTAAGGGATTGAGAAAATATTAAGGAAAGATAAGATAATCCTTTATTGATTCCGAAAGGGGAAATTTGGGTGTTGCGGCAGCACAAGACAGAAATGAGTCAAGATAGGGAAGTACAGGATAATAATATAACCATATCCCTAAAACCAAAATCAGACTATGACAACAAGAACCACTGGGGGGGTCAACCCACAGACATCGAGACACCTGAAAACACCAACACCACACAAACATATGATTAACATGCACAGACTATACTATACACCTGAGCAGCAACCACAGTTGGTAAAAAAATGCAATAATAATAATAATAATAATAATGATAACCTTTGGTTATAGAGCACTTTTCATTCAAGATGTGGCTAAAAATGCTTCATAATAGAATAAATGCATGCAACACATTAGAACAAGGGCAAATAGACAATAAAATTAGATATAATATCAAGTGAAGGTAAAACGGAGAATATTCATAATATATAAAAATGACATTAATAGAAACACAGGATATTTTCATTGTCAGGCTAAAGCAAAAAAAATAGAACAAAAAAAACACAAAACCCACATTAAAAACCAAAGGCTGAGTGGCCGATGGAGGAAAACAAAAGGGAGCCGCAAGCAATACTATCAAAGAAATATATACAGTTCCACTGTAAGTGGACAATGACATAATAGGAAAATGTGAACATTATTTATTGTCCATTAGCTGTTGAGGTGTGTTTTAGGCATCACTTTAGTGGCTAATGAAGCAGGGATAGAAACGACCAGGCAGGAATAGGTAATTCAATAAAGATGCAGATGTACTGGTGTATATGTATGAGTGGCTTATTACAGACACAGGGCCTGGTCTCTGTTTTTGCTGCAGCAGGTGCGCACACCACACAAACACACACACACAACACACACACACACACACACACACACACACACACACACACACACACACACACACACCACACCACACACACACACACACACACACACACACACACACACACAACACACACGACAAGCATGTAAAGTTCAACAAAACGGTGTGTGAAACCTGTAATGAAAAACAAGGCAATATAATCAGAACAGTTTACAGTAAGGACAAACTTCAAAACTCCACCCCTCTGTGTATGCAGAGGAGCAATCAGACCTGCTGGGGAAATATTTGTTTTCTTCACAATGTATAACATCCCTTGTGAAGGAGTACACAATGGAAGTTCTACTTGCGTAACTGTGAAAATGACCATACCATGTGTTGGTAACTATTGTGGTTTGTCTCGAGTCCATGTGAGACATTTACCTACAGCCTACATAACTACAGTGCCTTGCGAAAGTATTCGCCCCCCTTGAACTTTTCAACCTTTTGACACATTTCAGGCTTCAAACATAAAAATATAAACATTTTATTTTTGTGAAGAATCACCAACAAGTGGGACACAATGTGAAGTGGACGAATCTATTGGATATTTTAAACTTTTTTAGCAAATAAAAAACTGAAAAGTGGTGCGTGCAAAATGATTGGGCCCCCTTGCGTTAATACTTTGTAGAGCCACCTTTTGCTGCGATACAGCGCAAGTCTTGGGGTATGTTCTAAGTTTTGCACATCGAGAGACTGAAATTCTTGCCATTCTTTTTCAAAACAGCTGGAGCTCAGTGAGGTTGGATGGAGAGCGTTTGTGAACAGCAGTTTCCAGTTCTTTCCACAGATTCTCGATTGGTTCAGGTCTGGACTTTGACTGGCCATTCTAACACCTGGATACGTTTATTTGTGAACCTTTCTTTGTAGATTTTGCTGTATGTTTGGGATCATTGTCTTGTTGGAAGATAAATCTCCGTCCCAGTTTCAGGTCTTTTGCAGACTCCAACAGGTTTTCATCCAGAATGGTCCTGTATTTGGCTGCATCCATCTTCCCCTCAATTTTAACCATCTTCCCTGTCCCTGCTGAAGAAAAGCAGGCCCAAACCATGATGCTGCCACCACCATGTTTGACAGTGGGGACGGTGTGTTGAGGGTGATGAGCTGTGTTGCTTTTACGCCAAACATATCGTTTTGCATTGTGGCCAAAAAGTTAGATTTTGGTTTCATCTGACCAGAGCACCTTCTTCCACATGTTTGGTGTGTCTCCCAGGTGGCTTGTGGCAAACTTTAGACGAGACTTTTTATGGATATCTTTGAGAAACGGCTTTCTTCTTGCCACTCTTCCACAAAGGCCAGATTTGTGCAGTGTACGACTGATTGTTGTCCTATGGACAGACTCTCCCACCTCAGCTGTAGTTCTCTGCAGTTCATCCAGAGTGATCATGGGCCTCTTGGCTGCATCTCTGATCAGTCTTCTCCTTGTCTGAGCTGAAAGTTTACAGGGACGGCCAGGTCTTGGTTGATTTTCAGTGGTCTGATACTCCTTCCATTTCAAAATGATCGCTTGCACAGTGCTCCTTGGGATGTTTAAAGCTTGGGAAATCTTTTTGTATCCAAATCCGGCTTTAAACTTCTCCACAGTATTAACAGTATTACGGACCTGCCTGGTGTGTTCCTTGATCTTCATGATGCTCTCTGCGCTTTCAACAGAACCCTGAGACTATCACAGAGCAGGTGCATTTATACAGAGACTTGATCACACACAGGTGGATTCTATTTATCACCATCAGTCATTTAGGACAACATTGGATCATTCAGAGATCCTCGCTGAACTTCTGGAGTGAGTTTGCTGCACTGAAAGTAAAGGGGCCGAATAATTATGCACGCACCACTTTTCAGTTTATTATTTGCTAAAAAAGTTTAAAATATCCAATAGATTTCGTTCCACTTCACAATTGTGTCCCACTTGTTGGTGATTCTTCACAAAAATACAATTTTTATATCTATATGTTTGAAGCCTGAAATGTTTCAAAAGGTTGAAAAGTTCAAGGGGGCCGAATACTTTCGCAAGGCACTGTACATGACAAACAACCATAGACCGTTTATATTGTCTATGCAAACAACACTACATCACAGAGAAGTTTTGCCAAAACACAAAATGGTTTTGGATTTAATTTTTGCAAATGAGGAGGAAATGTGTGTTCTGCGTGGAGTGTTCTATTGCCTGATCAACACAATAACTATACTCCGCTAATGCATATTATCCAATGTAATGTAAGTTCCTGTTTTGATCATACTTGGGCCCACAATTTGTTTCTATACTATAATATTGACCTAGCTATGCTAGTTTGTTGAGTGGGTGGTGTGATGGGTGAATACATGAGACTTTCTATCTGATAATACTCTGATAATAATAGGATGTGGGGACTTCAAAGTCCTACTTCCAGGTTGGATCCCACTTTATCACAATAAAGTCAATTTTGATCTTATTTTCTCTTTTTCATTGGAATGCCCTGAATTAGTGAACAAAGTGCTTGGTAACATTTCAGCAAATGTTTTCAGTGAACTTAGTCAACAAGTGTTGAATTATGTTTTCATTGAAGCTTACTCTGAGTCTTGAATTATGTTTTTGAAGTATTTTAGGAAAAGCTGAAGTTAATTTTCGTCAATTTCAGGTCTTGATATTTTATAATCCATGATGAGTGCCGGATTGTCATTCACAATATTTTGATATGTGTTTTACTACGAAGGGTTTTGAGTGTGTTTCTATAAAAGGCTTTTCTCAAAGTAATCAGTCACAATGTTTTGATGCGTCGTCACTGATTTTTTGGAGCATCAATATGCTCAACAGGGTGGAATTTTAGTGGCAAAATACAATGTTTACTGTCTGTAACGGAAAAGCAATATTAGAAACCTTCTATGAACGGATTTCTCCTGTGTTATTGTTGGCAAGAATAAACCAGCAACTCCAAGGACGGCGCTTGTGTCTCTGTGAATCACAGCAAAAATAGCAGCTGCAGGTTGTCTGATTAAGAAACAAGTACTAGTCTCCCCTTACGAGGGGTGTTTTGAGAAAATGCATATAAACTACCTGTATGCGCACTCAGCCTGAGACTCGATCGAAGGTTGACTGTTGCCCGTTTGCAAGTGTGACAATAAAACTCAAAAGAAACTCGTTTGTTGAGATCAGATCAGATTTTAGTACCAGGTGAAAAAAAAGCCCTATATTTGTATTGAGTAAAAAAACAGATCCTCTCATGTCAACAGTTTGAACAACTTTTTTTTCAGCTCGCTTTCATCCACTCAGAATGATATAGTGAATATGAAGTGCTTCACTTTTACTCCACAGTATTCAAACAGAACAAACAAGTACAGACCTCGTGGCAAAGGTTAGATGGTTTGTAGACAAGCCTCTTGTCTCTGTGCCTCAATCTCTTTATCCCTGGACTGAGCTGGCCCTGGCCCTGAGCCCGTTCCCAGGCTGTGTGTGTGTATCTTTATCCTCCCAGCAGGGAGTTATCTGGGGGTAAAGGGCTCACTACTGTTTTTACATAAACAAAGACTTTGGAATGAAACAGAGAAAGCGTCATGGCCAAATCCCTGTGCCTGGCTGTCGGCCACTGCTCCATGCAGGTTTCACCTCAGGCACCTTGTGGACACCACGCTGGTCTTGGTAATTAAGCGGCACAGACAGGCACCATGATTAAACTAAGTGACACCAGAAACCGAGGCGGGGCCACCCCACAAAGTGCTGGTCAGAGCCATCACTGGAAAGTTTCCATTAGATCAGACTTTACTTCACACAGCAGATTACATGATGGATGTGTAAACACACATATTTTCAAAAAAAAACTAAAAACATTGATTTTAAAACATTAATTGAGAATGTCAATAGAATAAATAATAAAGATATACATAAAATATGTGTCATAATATATAAATCAATAGATCAACCATTAAAAGATAAACTAATCTCCAAGAGAAGAAACAAAATAAAAACTTTCTTCTACAAAAAGTCACTGGTTTATAAACATTCAAATCTCATTTTCAAATGTTTTGGGTTCTTTCCCTGCAGATACTTTATTTCTAGATCCCCACGTGTAAATCACTGAACCGACAAGCTTCATGTAACAATATTACACAGGGAAACGTATATATTGGGAAACGTATTATTGATTAAAATACAAATTTTTTCAAACTTGGTTAGTCTTATTTTGTCTTTTCATGATGACAGAGTGGGTTAGGGTTTTTATATATCTCAAGCCACATGGAGAGTTCAATAATGGGCTACGACACAAAGATCTATTAGGAAAAGCACAAATTGTTATACTTCAATGATAAAAGTCAGTTGATAAAACAACCATTTTGAGGGGATTTAAGGACATCTATTGTGTGATCTAAGGCAAATGTCTTTTGAAACGATACTTTAACATGCACAAACAATCTCTCAACCACTTAAAAATCTTCAAATATCGGCATCATGCATATATGCATTGTAAAGTTGTTTATATCATGTACACATGATTTATACAGTTTTATTGATCCCCAGTGGTGAAATTAGAGCTATTCATGCACTAATGGAGAGACGTCAGAGTGGGGGGGCCAATGCTGGACCAGCACCATGAGCAGTTAGGGGTGGGGGGTACAGTGCCTTGCTTAAAAGCACCAAGCAGTGCTCAGGCATCTCTACAGCTACCAAACCACACTTTGTACTTTGGTTCATACCGGGAAATTGAACAAGTGACCCTCCCGTTCCCAAACCTGCTCCCTACCGACTGAGCTAATGCCACCCCTAACTGCTGCCACGGGTTACACCGGGCTTCCTGTGTGAGTTTTTTTTAAATAATTCTCCCATCACCATGACCAATATGACCACTCATCACTTCAGGCTTCTGCGGGAGTCATGGAAACCAAATAAAAATGAAACCACTAACAGAAATAGCTGACATGAATGATCGTTAGTGGGGGTATTGTATAAGTCTGTGTACATGGTGAGAGACACTGCACTTGTCAGTGTGCTTTCAAAGCCTTGGGTTCCCGTTGTTTGCTCATGTCAGAGTGTGCGTGGTGTGTGTGCAAGCATGTAGCTGTGAAATGTTTATTTGCGATACTCCCCGTCTGTTCCTGTAACAGTGTCAGCTATATCCTGCTGTATTTAGTAGCCGTTTATGTGAAGATCTACTAACAGCCATCTGTCATCTGCTATCTATGCAAAGAGAAGGCTAGCAGCTCCTTTTCATTTTGCATTGAAAGCACTTTGTTTGCCTTTGGCTGTCAGTGATCAAACAAGCATGACGTCATAACTGAAGATCCAATATCACAGGGTCTAAAAAAAACAATAGGCTTGAATTAGACAATGCAAGCACGCATATACGCACGCAGATTAAGATAAGCATGTTTGAGTGTTTGAGTCCCTTCATAGAAACAGACAGAGAAAACGGCACTAGTCTGTGCGCGCGCGTGTGTGTGTGTGTGTGTGTGTGTGTGTGTGTGTGTGTGTGTGTGTGTGAGAGACTGTTGGACCCGTTGTAACTGCCAGTCTTAAAGTAGAAGATGCAAATAATGTTTGGAAAAGACAGCAATTCCCTGCAGATGTTTGAATTGGTCATTGTTCATGTTCATTAAAGGCTACACTGAGCTTATGCGATGCAGCTGTGCAATGTTGAGAATTCTGAAAAGTTCAGGTTTTGTTTACAGTGTGCCAGAGAGCTGTTAATTGGAGTTTGCGATTTTGTTGTACAGGCTAAACAGGAGCAGAGCATGTGTCCATACACGCTTAATTTGGGGGCAGCAGGGGTGTGGTGGGAATGTTTTCATGGAATGAGCAATGTGATGATAAGATCTTCATATCTTTATAACCCACATTTATTTTCCTAACAGCAGCTGCCAGAAAAGTTAAAATAGGGAAGGAGTTAGACTAGATTTGAATAGAATAGAATAGAATATTCTTTTGCCCGTTTGATGCCATTCAACAGGTGGTAGTCTACCAGTTTACTACAAATCTACTCCTCTCTTCGGCCAGTTGGTAAATTCCACCATTTGTTGGGAATTTTGCTTGATAACTTTTTGATCTCCTTGCAATATACAACTAATATTGCTTGATCTTGATAGCAAACAAAGTAACCGCATATATCTGTAGTTTGATTAATGAATCAAAGAAAGAAAACATTGTAAGTTTAAGTACTTTAAGTACTAGTCCATGTTGTTTTTACACTGACTTACTGAGTTACAAGAGCTGTAAATATGCAATCATACGGACTGACTGGTAACTTGTTCATTGGACAGTTGGACAGTGACCCACATGGGGAAGTCAATTTCCAATGACTGACAGAAGGTCGTGCAATTTATTTATCTTTTGTATTGTCACATGGAGAAAAGAACTTACGGTGAGAATTTGACGCTAATAGTCGATACTGCAACTGGACCTAGTGTATCATGAGGACAGGATGAAAAAGAGGTGTTTTGTACCATAATAGAAACAAGTGACTAACTTAATACACGGAGTAGGGAAAAAACACTCTGCTGTTATAACTCCTTTGTCATAGAAATTCTGCTATTTGTCTTAACAATTCCAGAGTTGATGGCGAGACGAATCAAATCTCTTGAGTCCCTTGCCATAATCAGGTCAACAAAAGAATAACAATTGGCAACCTCATGATACGGTTGATTTAGTCAAACATTTACCATGTCCAGTACCTTAGCCCTTTCTGAGAACAATAGTCCTTTAATGTTAATATACCTTAGCATTCCTCAAAACAATGACCCTTTAATGTTAACTCTCAGTTGTCAGCTGATTCTAATTTTACAACCAAAAAAAGTCCACACATAGAATCATAGGCTTTACCAAAATGAATACATTAGGTACGTAAAATCTAATCTAATGTTAATTTCCCACACCGTCTTCACTTTCTGATTGTTGTTTCCATAGTTACGGGATGATCTTGTAAACATCTATACACTGTTTAAGTGCTAAAGTTAAAATCATCATCTACTATGACAGGATCCAGCCTGAGAAAATTATACCAAATGGGCAAATGAGTTTATTTGAACCAAATCAAAGCAGTTGGATGTAAAACCACCCTAAAAATAAAAAGTAAATAAAAAGTAACACTTGAGTGTATGGTAAATACAACTTTAAACTGACAGTGACAACAAAGGGAGATTATTTTGCCTCCTGGGTTATTTTTGTTCTTCTTTTGGGTTTGGTTAAGGTTATTCCGGCGTGTGCACGACTTATATCTCAAGGTGACGATGGACATTCCAAAACCACTTACACTAAAGCCATAATAACCCATCCTCTCCTCAAATCTCATCGTTTAGATGTACAAAAAGATCACGTTTGATTTGACTTCCATTCATCAAGCTGCATTAACTTAGTCTTGGGTCAGAAATCACACTTTTCCACTAATTCCCTTTTGGCATCTTCAAAAATCTTTTTTCCCCCTTGCTGATCTTGTTATATTAAGTATGATGGCTCACTGGGAGTGCAGAGCTTTTTTGCATAAAGGAAAAGAATTGAACTGTCACTCAACTTCCACCTCTTTGGAACTGTGTGTGTGTGTGTGTGTGTGTGTGTGTGTGTGTGTGTGTGTGTGTGTGTGTGTGTGTGTGTGTGTGTGTGTGTGTGTGTGTGTGTGTGCATGCATACAGTATGTGAGTCTGCAAGTTCAACAACACATGTGAATATGCCTCTGCAGCGGTACATAATCAACAGTAAATGAGCAGAACACACCAAATAATGACTAGCTGACCTGACATCCTGTAAAAAGGCTAGAATATGGACTGTACACACACAGAGGACCTTACATTGTGCCTCTGCAGGTACAGAAAATCCTCTCAGTTGCTAATCGCTCACAGACACAGACAGGCTGTCTGTAGGAACTCTCATCCACATTGCAGGATGCTACTGACCAGGGGTTGACTGGGAACAAAAAAAGAGGATAGGATCGAGTTAGCTAGCTCTATGTGACATATTCTGAGTTCAGACACTGGACAGCGAATACTTTGTCTCTGCCTGCACTGCATCTGTTTTTTTTAATCTTCTGCCGACTCATCTTGTATACACAGTGAGAGACAAAAAAATCATCCGGGGGGGTTACTTCCTTCTCTACAGAGTACCAAAAATACCTTCTTTGGCTTGCAGTCACTCTCTTTCACTCGGCATCCTACATCATTTATGGAACTATGGTGCTGTTGGGTGAAAATCTCATATCTCCACCGTTTTCAGGCAGAAAAGAGCAGCATATACTGTATGTTTTTCTTTTTTAAAATCTTTTACCCAAATCGTTATTCAGATTATCAAGTGGGGGCCTAAATGGTTGTGAATCTGGAAAATTACAGAATTTTCCCAACCACCCAGATGACCATGGATGGATTCATTCAACTAAAGTTAAAACATGAAAGTCACCAGGACAGAGTGACAGTGAGTTAACATTAATTACTAGATTTTCGTGTAACATTGTGCAGGAAACCTTTTCATGTTAAATTTTGCAATATTAACAATATCATATCTTTCCAAAATTGTAAATACAGTTCTAGCAATAATGCAACACTTAGGAAAATTGATGTACTGTATAGAACGCCTGAATGCTTTATAAGTTAAATTAGCCAATGTCTGCCCCGCATACACAGTGTTTGATTAGATAATGTACACCACTGCTTGGTTCTTGTTGCTATCACAGAATTATTCAAGTTATATCACAGTTGACACTGGGTGCTGATTCGTTTGACTTGATGGTGACAAAGATTTGACCCCCCTTTGGAGTCAGCCTGGGCTCAATCTCAATCTGCAACGTAAATGGTGTACTCCAGCCCTGTGTGGGACCGCTCTCTTGGTTAATAATAGCAGAGAGTGAAGCGTAAGGCATTAATCCCCAAAATAACTACTACTGACTTGTCAAAAAAAACAACTAAAAACTGAAACATCATTGTGAAGGTATTTAAAAAGTGCATCAGAGCAGGTCTGTGTCTGTTTGAAGATCTGGGGAGTCTGGGAGTCTGAGTGAGTGTGTGTGTGTGTGTGTGTGTGTGTGTGTGTGACAAATGTCTTCCAAAACGTAGAAGACTTGTATCAAGGAGACACTATGCTTATCATAGTGATTTCTCCAAATGCAATGGCCTCAGCGACAGCACCAGCAACATTTAGAGAGGCTGTCTGATTTCCCAAATGTGCATATGCAAGACATGAGAAGATTTGGCTGGCATGAATCCTTAATCTGAGAGTAAAATAATCTGTCTCAGAATGTAATAATTCACATGGTATGTCTTTTGATTTGGATTAGTGGCCTGCAATCCTCTTAGCCCAATAGCTCAGTAGAACTTCTCAGTGACAAGTTCACAAGTCCACATAACTCGCATGGACTCTCTCTCTTGGCCATTAACTCTCACAGCTTAAAGGTAATCTGCTTATATCTGGCTCTGACAGTTTTTTTTGCATACATCTTGGGGTGATATTGTAAACAAGTCAGCAATGACACTATGTGTTGGATCAGTGTTGTCTTGTTTTAATTTTTAAGCATTGATGTTTGCTGCATAATTGAGAGCAAAACATCGCAGCATTTACTCTATCTTCTTATGTCACCCTTAATAAATTGTCACAGGGATCAGTGACACTCAGGATTACTAGCACGTGGGAAACACTTTACACTTTAATACCCAAGAAACAGAACCCAGCCAAGGCTGAGTCCACACTTAATGCAAGTTTGTACTTAGAGGGGAGTGAGCTCCATTCGTAAAAACAAGTCAGTCATAGCTCTTGCCTGCTGCCATCTTTAAACATGATCCAGTGCTATCAAATAACTTGCACTAAGACAGGAAGGGGGAAAAAAATAACCCTGAATCATTTAAATCCTCGACTCAATATTCTTTATCTTTATCCTTTAAGGTTCTTTATAATTTAATAAACAGGATTAAAGTCATTGGGTAGAACAGAGCTAAGCGAGGCTCGTTCCACATTTTCTGTTTTAGCCTGCACTCTGCATACTGAGTCTTATTAAGCCTTTGCAAGATTACAGGGCCTTAATCTCTGGGAACACATGTTGTGAAGAATAAAAGCAATTTTATTTGGGAAACCAGAGTCCAAGTTTAGCAGGAAATGAGCTTTCTCCATAATCTCATCTTTTTTTCTTTTTTTTTCCTTGAGTAAATGAAAAGTCCCCTGTTACAGAAGCGAGCTCACTATGAGTGTGTGTGCGTGTGTGTTGAAGAATTAACTATGAATTCTGTGCAGTATGAATGTGTATTTCCTCTCCCCGACTCTCTCTCTTTCTCTCTCACACACACACACACACACACACACACACACACACACACACACACACACACACACACACACACACACACACACACACACACACACACGCACACACACGCACACGCACACGCACAAACACAAACACACAGTGTGCTCGCTAGTTCATAAATACCACAGCAGTAGACCAGGTTTTTACCCACTGAGCCGGCTTTGATTTCTGAAGAATGTAAATCCACCTGTTTCTGAACAGTCGGGTTTTCAGACGAATGTATTTATTGCCACCGCTTTCTCCCCCCGATACCACATCCACCTCCCTCCTCTCCCAATCACCTCCCTCCTCTTCCCCCTTCATTCGCTGTAAATTCTATGCAGATTGCTGGCCCATGCTTACTGCACTTTGCAGAGAAAGCTTTGTAAAGATGATGATAAGCTAAAGCTCTAAATCCCAGACTTAGCTTTCTTATCGAAAGCTGCAGGAGCGAATGGAGCGCTTTAATAGAAGATGTGTGCATTGCAGTGGTGTGTGTGTGTGTGTGTGTTGTCTGGGTTGTAAATGCAAATGCATCAAGACGCTTTTTATCTCCACACCGGCACAATTTCATAAGCGCCACATAGGCCCTGTTAAGCTTAAACCCTTTTATAAAGAATTAAGACACTCAGCTCTAATAAATTTGATTGACGATGCACTGTCATCCTGCTGTCAGTGGTGGTATTTCAGAATACAGAATTCCAACATACAAAGACTTAAATTTGAGTGTATCACATATGATTTTGAGCTAAGCAGCGTATCTGTTGTAATGCCCTTTAACCAAGATGTCATCCTAGGTTTTCAGTGGGGCATTATATGACAAAGGCTTAGAGATGATTCAGCTCACCCCGGAAGATTACAGATTCGAGTCTACCATAGTGAGAATGTCCTCACTGAAAACAAACAATGCATTGCTTGCATGTTCAAATGTTGAAACGTTCCCAGACAAGCAACCTCTTGTGGTCATGCAAACAACAACTGTGCTCACTTATAGTAAAGGTGGAAGTTGCTAGGCCTTTAAGAATTAATACATAATTGTCTAATTGTCTTTTTTTTTTTTTTTACATAATCACGGTGCCTTTGTTTAACCACAATGAATTGCTAACATTAGCTGACGTCTTAAGGTGTATGACTGGACGTTGTTGATTTAGTTTAGCTATGCCAAATTTTTATTACATAAATGATTATTGGTCGGACTAAATATTTGTATTATTGTTTAAATTGTTAGTTGTTTGCCGTTGACCCTATTCATGTTCCTAGCAACACAAATGACCAGGGGGAATACGGTTAGACAAAAATTCTTTCATGGTAATAAAGAGTTATGATAATAATGAGGCAAGGTTTACTTCATAGGCTGTGTATTTGTCTTATTACATTACCTGGGTCACATAACTGATATAAAACATATAATTTGTTTGAAAAAGTAATAAATAAATATATATTTTTAAATTTGACTGAAAGAGACAATTATGTTGTTAATCGCAATTTCTGAGACAATCAATTGTGCAGCCAAATTTGGAATTGTTACAGCTGTAGAGGTGGTGGGGTTTGATAGTTTGGGCACCCCAGGTAAAAATTTGTATTAATGTGCATAAAGAAGCCAAGAAAAGATGGAAGAATCTCCAAAAGGCATCAAATGAAAGTTAGATTTTATTTCCATCATTTACACTTTCAAAATAACAGAAACGCAAAAAAATTGCTTCTGCAACAGTTTGGGCACCCTGCAGAGTTTATAGCATGCACCCCCCCCCCCTTTGGAAAGCTGAGACCTGACAGCATCAAGGATTGTTCTCAATCATCGTCTGGAAAGACCAGGTGATCTTAAGGTTTTAAATGGCCAGACTCATCTGACCTTGCCCCAACAATCAGCACCATGGCTTCTTCTAAGCAGTTGTCTAGAAAACTGAAACTGAAAATAGTTGATGCTCACAAAGCAGAAGAAGGCTATAAGAAGGTAGCAAAGCCTTTTCAGATGCCAATATCCTCTGTTTGAAATGTCATTAAGAAATGGCAGAAGGAACTGTGGAAGTTAAAGCAAGATCTGGAAGACCAAGAAAAATATCAGAAAGAACAGCTCGCAGGATTGTGAGAAAAGCAAGTCCAAACCCACGTTTGACTGCACGATCCATCCAGAAAGACCTGGCAGACACTGGAGTGGTGGAACACCATTCCACTATAAAGAGATACTTGGACAAATATGGTCTTCATGGAAGAGTCATCAGAAGAAAACCTCTTCTACATCCTCACCACAAATATCAGCGTTTGAAGTCTGCAAATGAACATATAGAC
>NC_045733.1:17981518-17981617 GCF_008692095.1 Etheostoma spectabile
CATTGTGGGAACAAGTTCTGTGGACCGATGACGTTAAAATAGAACTTTTTGGCAGCAATGACCAAAGGTACATTTGCAGAAGAAAGGGCACAGAATTTA
>NC_045733.1:17981627-17981720 GCF_008692095.1 Etheostoma spectabile
AAAGAACCTCTGTCCAACCGTTAAGCATGGGGGTGGATCAATCATTCTTTGGGGTTGTTTTGCAGCCAGTGGCACAGGGAACATTTCACGAGT
>NC_045733.1:17981730-17981859 GCF_008692095.1 Etheostoma spectabile
AAGGAAAAATGGATTCAATAAAATTTCAGCAAATTTTGGATACTAACTTGATGCCATCTTTGAAAAAGCTGAAGTTGAAGAGAGGATTGCTTCTACAAATGGATAATGATCCTAAACACACCTCAAAAT
>NC_045733.1:17981869-17982027 GCF_008692095.1 Etheostoma spectabile
TTACATCAAGAGGCGTAAACTGAAGGTTTTACCATGGCCTTCACAATATCCAGACCTTAACATAATTGAAAATCTATGGATAGACCTTAAAAGAGTAGTGTGTGACAGACAGATGAGAAATCTCAAAGAAGTGGAAGACTTTTGGAAGGAAGAATGGG
>NC_045733.1:17982037-17982239 GCF_008692095.1 Etheostoma spectabile
GATACCTCAAACAAGAATCTAAAGACTCTTGGCTGGCTACAAGAAGCAGTTTCATTCAGGAGAATTCCGGTCGATTTCACCATGTAGCTTTGTTTTTAAAATTTGGAGCGCTGTCAGTAGCGAGACAAATGAAAACAATCGGTGCTGCCCACACTGAGTTATCCTCTTGCTAGAGTTAGCACCCAACAGGCTTAAACAGGGC
>NC_045733.1:17982249-18019688 GCF_008692095.1 Etheostoma spectabile
TGCGTTTTTAGCCTCTAAACATGTTCAAAATGTCGACCAGAATTCTCCTTTGAACACAGCCATGACCTTTCTATAACCCTCTATAACTTGTTTTCAGTCTACTTTTTACTATGAGCCATTGGGTCATTCTTACTAGTTTGAACTGGATGATATTCAGACACGTAAAAAAACAGTTGTCACACTTTTATGTGAACCAATCAGGTACTGGTGCACATATTATCAACTTTAAATCAAATGATATCACTTGATTGCTTACGTGGATGTAGACCACTGTCAATCAAACCTACTTCAAATGGTCTGTTTTGAATTTTGAAATCAAACAAGTCACTACAGCTATAATATTACCCAGGTTAAAACAAAAGCTTTCATTTTTAATATAAAGTGACAACCCTAATAAAGGGCATACTTAAATTATCTGAGATTAATAATTAGTACACAAACAACCACTGCAGATGCTCTGCTTCAAAATTATTCAAAACATGGCTGAACAATAGAGTAAACTGGAACATTTATCACTTTTCAAGCATGGCAGGGAGCTCAGGCAGCACCATGTCCTATAATTCTCTTAATGGTCGTCTGTTACCAACAGGCTGCATTTAACACATCTGGGGCATCAAAAAGATTGTCAGATTGATCCCTGCCAAACAAACTGCTTATACAGATTTATATTAGGCTCCAGGTATTTAGGTGTGAAGGAGAATGTATTGTCACATAACAGCTGTGCAGTGTGGGATCTGGGATGTCATTATTTCTCCAGTGCGGCCGCACACGTTAGTGTCTTTAAAAATGTGCACGAATATACGCACAGAATAAAAGTGATTTAGTTAAGTTCATTATCAATGTGAATTATTCAAAATAATATTTAACAAAGGTGACAGCTTTTTTAAAGTTATATTCTTCTACTTAAATATAATACACTTACATTACTTTATAAGGGAGCATAACTTTTCTAATGACTGATGTGATAACTTCAATATAACAAAAGTGTTAACATTATTAATCAATATCACACCAACGCAACCATCAGCAGTGTAGAAAAAGTACTGCTAATAATTGCCAGTTCATCTTGTTGTGTGTCAGGTTTTTACATTACAGCACATTGATTCTGAATCTGGATTGCTCAAGCATTAAATTAAACACTCATCCGTCCTCATCAGGTGCCATAAATTTGAGCTTCTGTATCTTGGGAAAGTTTCCAATAGGTCAGACTGTTTGCTGAACATGACAAACTATGAGCAGGTTTAACCCTTGTGTTGTCTTCCCGTCAAAATTAAAAATTCAACACTTTTTATCAACGTTTTTAACTTTTTCGGATGTTTTCAACACTACGTAACACAAACCTATAGGAAATCATACCTAATGTTTAAGTTAGAAAAGCAAATATTAGGAATTATTTGGACAGAAATAAAAGGAATGTATGTTGATGGATAATCACAGACTGGAGTTTGTCAACTTTTACTCAATACTATTTCAAAACCACTTCATTTTTTTCTTCAAATACTATAAAATTAAACAAGACACAACCCTAACTTAATAAAAGTAGAGATTTGTACTTGCCAAAGAGCGTTGTGTGGAATCAATCATGTTATTTGGGGTAATTATAATTGGGTAGTTAAAAAGAACAGTGATATAGGAAAATGGGTCAATTTGACCCGAGGACAACATGAGGGTTAAAAGACTGTCTGACAGCGGCAGGTTAGCACTTGGCACACGTTGGTCTCCGCGCCTGGCAGCACCTCAGGGGTCAAACCTTGTTGCGCTGCCAACCAGCAAGTTAGGGAGGCAGCCAGACAGCAGCGATGTCCGCTGCCCTGATATCTGTACTGGCACACGTGCCCCCCCACTACCCCACTACCTCGGTCTCTGCTGCCTGTCCTGTGCACTCAGGTGCACGCACATCAGCATAATGAACTCCAAGGTAGACTTTACCACTTCACTGGCTCACAAGACACAATGCCAAAACAAATCTTGTCATAATTAGGCATAATCCAGCTCATTACCGTCTGCTTAATTATCCTATTAATAACACTTCCTAGGAGAGCTTGTTTGCGGCAGCAGCAGTGCGCTCGGGCAAATGTTTGTTCCTAAATGAGCAAACACAGAGAAGACAACAGCATTGTTCAAACATGGGAGCTTTCACAACAGGAAAAAACAGGGCCAGGATTAATAGCGTAGCATAGAGCTTATCTTCCCTCTGAGGCCTTGCTTCACCACCACGGCTTTGTAATACAGGTAACAGGCAAGTATAGGTGTTTATGCATATGGATTATATATGAATCTGTAATTTCAGTAAAACCAATTCATTTTGAAGCAGAGGCAGCACTGATCATTATTACTTTAACGTAATTGTAATGTATTACCACACAGTTTAAAAGAAGTACTGCAAATAATCTATTTTCATAACACCCAGAAATCCCTAAAGAGTCCCTAAAGAGTCCAAACTGTACACTAATAAACAGTATAAATTATTATTATACAATTTGCCATTCAGTGTTACTGAACCAATAATAGCTTTCAATCCCATGTGAAGACTGCGTGGAAGAGATTTCAGACAGTGTAAGGCAAAGTAATATGTCACTGACTACGTTCACATGCACATAATATTTCGTTTTTTGCCCTTATTCCAAAAAAGACGATATGCAGATTAAGCTTTTTACATGGCAAATGAAAGTAAATATTCAATTAATATTCCCATTTGCATGTAGCCATGCAAAATACAATTTTTCAAAGTTTACCAGCAGTGGCGCACTAGTATGACCATGCGAAGCGGCGTGGCGATGTGTGCGAATATCCCAAAATCCTGTTGATATCCAAGTCTTTGATAATGTTTAGTAGCTATGTTTCTCTTTCTTCTTGGGTCTGCAGCCTTGAAAACTGTTGGCTGGTTGGTTCGGGTCCAGCAACCATGGCAACACACAGAGCCGATCATAAGCTGGAAACAGGAGGCCGTAAGTGGACTGGGGGTAAACTGCGTTAAAAACCCTGACTAAGACGCATATTCTGAATATCTTATGTCTTAATCAGAAAATGCTATATTCTGAAAAAGGACTTATATGGAATTTACAGCCGGAATATGCTGTTTACACGACCTGTATCCAATTCGGAATATTCGGAATTTCCATCTTCTGAATAATAGTGGAATATTGGTGTGCATGTAAACATACTCATTGACTTTGTTTTTTCTGAGCCACAACTTAGGTTATTATTTCAGCTGGAATGGCTTAATGGCTTTTTTGTTTTTTCCCGATTGTTTATTTTCAGCTTAGGTAAACAAATGCTTGAGACAGCAAATAAGAAATATAATTATATCATTAAGATGGCATTATGCCCTGGCTTGCTCTGTTTCTATACTCTGCTAAATGCTGACATTTTCAGCCCACAGTTTGATTTGTTGAAGTCTGTGAGATGTGGAAGAAACCCTGGAGGATTTTATTATTTGGAGTCTTTGGTCACACTGGCACTTTAGCTTTGTGGAAAGAGCAGCATTTTATTTTTGTCTGTATTTGTGTTTTCATGGATTTAATGCATTTAGCATCAACCAGCAGCCAGACTTTCCTGGACACTGGTATTGTGCCACCAATGTACTGTAATTTTTTCCTTTTCCTTTTTAAATCTAGAAAATGTGGTCAATTTATCAAAATCTGATGTGTCAGTCAATGTGACCATGGTCTTCTCAAGAAGAAAAGTTCTCATCTCGGCAAACACTTTGGTAAAATACCGTTGACACTGAGGTATCCTTAATGTATGAATCATAAGATATAATTCCTTGACAACATAACGAATAAAAAACAAAAACAAAATAAAAACGTTTATATGTGTGCGTGTGTGTATGAATGTGTGTGGAAGCACCGACTATCCTACATCAAGCCATAAAGAACTTTGTTATTTTGTCCATTATGTTTTTGGGATATATTTTGTTCCACTTTTCTAAACAATTTCTAGCTATGAAATTAGTTTTTCCATTTCTAATACTTGTTCTTTTGTGTTATACCATAAATGTAATTCTGGTGCTTTCGATTTTTTCCATGTCTTTGTCAGTTGCTTCAGAGCGGTAAGACGTAGCATATAAAAATATTTTGCTCCTTTGTTTTTATCTTACATTGTGTTCTAATGCCAGGGTTTCTTTAATATCAATAATTTCTGTTATGGCCTTCTCCACCTCTGCCCAAAAGTAATTTATTACAGGACAGAAAATGTGCGAATGATTTGCTTTACTTTCCCAGCATTCTCTCCAGCAACCAGCTCCTGCTATTGGAGAAATTCTTCCCATAATATGAGGTGTGATGAAAAATCTCTGACATATTTCCAAGCAAATTCTCTCCAATGTTTTGACTGTGTTGTTTCAAAATTGTCTTTTAAGGAGTCTCTCCAGGCCTCGCCTGAGATAGTTATGGATAACTCCTTTTCCCATTTTTTCTTTACTCTCATTTGTTACTTTTGCAGTATTTTATAAACATCTGAAAGTTTTCCTATGCCTTTATTTGTTTTCTGCCAGATATTGTAGTAATTCATTTCCCTTTTTCCCTTCTGAATTAATGTACGTCCTTACCTGTAGATATTTGAAAAAGTGTTTTGTTCTCTAAACCATATGTGTCTATTTTATTTTTAATAAAAACAATTGTGAGAATGAAATGAATCCCTTACTGACCCGGCCTTGTAAAATCCTATCTGTTCTATTTGGTATAAAGTGTGGGTCATGGATCATTCTTCTAAGTTGTACAATTTCACTTTGTATTTGTAGTTGTTGGCACAGTTCTCTCCAATTCTTTACGGTATTGTCAATACAAAGTACCTGTGGCAGTGGTTTTGTGTCTTTTTCCTTAGAAAAAGCAATGTTCCAACTAACCTTGCTGTTAACTCTTTCTCTATGTTTATCCATTTTACCTCTGTGTCACATTTCATCCACTTCATTATTAAGATTTGTGTTGCATAGTAATCATTTTGTACATCTGGAGCACCTAAACCTCCTCCCTCTTTCTGTTGAGTTAGTAATTTAAATTTGTTGTTCCAAATAAAGTTTGCAATCACTTTATTCCATGTATTATAGTAGGTGTCTGGTAGTATAAGTGGTAATGCTTGAAATAAGAAAAGAATTTGTGGGAGTACCATTATTTTGACTGTTTCCACTCTACTATAATATATACCGTTTGGTATAAGTTTCCACCTATTTAAACCCTGTCTTATCTTCCAGAGTACAAAAGTTATAGCTCATCCAAATCTTTACCTATGTAAATACCCACATATTTTATAATCTCTGTGTCCTATTTAAATTGATAACAATCCCTAAAAGTTTGTTTCATCTATATTCCAATAGCTATAGATTTACTTTTTTACTTTCATTTATTCTATATCGGGAGACTGTGCTATATTCTTTAATCACCTCCATTAAGTGTTATATTGCGTTTTCACCCATTTCACACACATTGATTAGGAGTAATTATATCTATCATTACATCTTTTAACCTGCTGGCTAACATTGCTGATATTATCTATGATGATCTGGGTTAAGTAATAATATAGGTCTAAATGATTCACATTTCATGGCATCTGTCCCTTCTTTATGTATAAGTGTTACTAAAGATGAAGCCCACGTTGCACCCATTTTCTTGTTTCCAGTGACGCCGACAGGAATTTTGTGCCCCATGACAAAAAATCTAATTATACCCCTCTGTGCAGCTGTTAGCACCACATCTCTAGGACCTAACTGTCCCATCCAAAGCTTAACATAACTCAGTGCACTAAGAGAAGGTTTTTTTGTAAATGAAAGAAAAGCACACATGGGATGCAATACATTGCATTGGAAGATCTGCTGTAAGTTACCCAATCTCTCTTCACATTTCCCCTACCATTGGCGGCCTTACTGTACAATAAGTGTTCTGGGAATGGTTTTCCCTCAACATTGTGTGGCAGTACATCATCATCAGCTCTGGTGGCCAGTGCCCTCACAAAATCCTCTCTGCACCTATCAGTCAAATTTGTTGGCCACAAACCTGGTTCATCCATTTTATGACTTTGTCTGTAGTCTTCCACCATGCATCTCTCATCCTCATCATTACTGATACTTTCTTTCCCTTCATCCTCTGCTTCCACACTTCTTCCTCCTTCTACCTGAGAGGGCCCTGGCTCTGTAGGATGTACACAATATGTGATATATACGTATATACTGTGATATATACAGTACGTATACTGAAATTTGACATATACCATTAAATAACACTAACACTGCAGATCGTTGACCCAAATTACCTACAGTTCTGTATTACCACTACTTGATTACATAAGTTAGATATAATAGATTGTTTTGTGTTTGTGTGTGTGTGTGTGTATGTGCAAACTTCTCAAATAAATTGCCCTGCATGATGGGGATAATAAAGTCTGTATCTATGAATGTCAATTTAATATAAATGAACGTATCAAACTGGATTATTTTAATATTGTGTGTATCTTACATGCAGGCTCAGGTAAGCTACTCACTGTTTTCAACTGCATCCAGTACAGACAGTAGGTTGCTGTTTTTTAAAATTTTATTTCATAATGATCATTATGTCATAAAATAATTGGTATTAATGTGTTTGAATTTCTGTCATTAAATATTAAATATTTCATTTTCTTTTTGTAATGGTAAAAAGAGCAAGAGAGACAAAGAAATCCCCACACACTCCCTGCAATGATGCTAACTGACATGTCATTGAATACAGTGTTGCTCACCTTCTAATTGCCTTTGAACACACCGAAGTGACGAGATGTAAAACGTCTCCATAATAGCAGGCGGTGCTAATCTGCATCGCCGCCCAAAAATTAAAATCGGCAGCTGATTGGATGTGGGTCTGGCTTCTCCGGAAATTCAAAACCAGACTGTCATGGCAGCTTGTTCAGAACACAATCTCATATTTTACTTACCAAAACATGTTTCTGAAAAAATCTTAAGCAAGTTGCTGAATCTCTATTAATTTCAGATCGACAAAGGTCAGTTTAAACATTGTTCGTCAGATTTTGAGAGACTCTAGTCATGCTAATCTTCCTCCATATGTCCGGGTTAGCACTCCACCAATCAGATTGGTCATTTGAGTCTGACGGCCAGCAGTGCCCGCCTTCCAACTGAACATGTCAGGTCGGCCAAAATGAAGACCGACGGCCTCTCTGGACCACTCTGGATGGACGACGGCACGGAACACAACGAACAGAGTCGAGTCACCGACCTCGCCAGACTGTCCAACGGCCGATTATCGTTGGTGTGTCACGGCCCTTAATCATCTCTCACCCTAGCTGAATTCTATACAGACTGAGCACAATCCGTGTCAACAGGGCAACAACACACAGCAAAGTAAAAAGGTCTGCAGGCTAGCTGAGGCAAACCCGACCACAGCCTCCTTGGCGACGATGGATGGGTTGTTTAAAAAGTCTTCCGTGTAAAAAAGTAATACGGGTTGGCTGGTAACACAAGCCAGAGCTATGCATATAGACTGAAGAGTAGAAGATTCTCTCAAACTGTTTATACTTAACTGCCCTACTATACACACAGACACAAAAGAAGCTTTCTATATCTCTCTCTTTCCCAACTCCTTCTTCAGGCTGACATTTCCTCCCCTGGTGTGAAACGCTATCCTTTGGCCTCTGGGAGCAGAGAGTGAAGACAAAGCCCTGGCACTAAACTCTGTCTTGGCTCTGTGTACACAACACACTTTCCTCATCAATATTTAAATGCACTTTTATCGGGCATAAAACCTGTTTTTACCCCTAGCGTATCAACATCAAATACACGACAGTTCATAAAAAAACTAAAGTTAAACTGTTAAGCTGAGTTTGCTTTCAATACATTTGGTGGTGTTATGTTTGCCAGTCTGGAAAGCTTTCATCATTCAAAAAGCACATCCAAAATCTGTAGGAGATCATCGGTAATGTTATGTAGCACACTTGTGCTTTTGATGTAAACTGAATGGGAAAGCATGACAGTATGCTGTGTTGGGGATGCCCGTTTTATCTTTTTCCCTCTGATCTTTGGAGAAAGAGAGAGGAAGAAAAGGAGAGAGAGACCGACAGACAAACAGAGAGAAGAGAAAAGACTGCCAGCAGATCAAGAAAAGAGAGAGTGGGTGAAGGGAGTGACAGGGGCACCATATCAAAGGAATAAAGAGAATGTGTTATCAAGGAAAAATGGATCAATGAATTCACTTCATGCAAAAAACAGCAAACAGCAGACATATTGAAATCCTATTATGGAGAGAAAAGTGAATAATTGATGCCTTCTTCTCTTTTTCACACTGATTCCGATTTTTTTTTGTGTGGCTGCATCAGATGGGTTTACAAGTGGTTTAGAAGTGTATTAATGATTTAAACTTGAGCTTGAGAGCTGCTTGCTTTAAAAAAATAATAAATAATCTGCTTGCATTTAATGCCACATATTCTACATTCTGATGGCTGATTATGTGTGTGAAAGGAAAACGGAGACAGATAAAAACGAATAAGAAATGGAAACGATCAAAATCAGAAGTTTGCTACATGGAAGCTGCAATTTGTCCACTAATTAATGAATTTATTCTTTAAATTGACCTATTGTGGAAATTGCAGTAAATTCCAAGAGACAACTCTCACGTTGAGCACACAAATGCATGTGTTGTTTATTTTTATAGGAAAAACGTACCTCTTTCCAAATGTGTGGATGGGGCTACCATTGGCAGCTTCCAAAGGGGGGCTGTGGCTGTCGGTCACCATGTCCAAACGGGACGCAGGCAGGACACTTGTCTGTGCTTATCCTGCTGTCGCGGATAAAAAGCAGCCTGTCTACGCGTCTGACGCTCATGGCCATTACTGAGCGCCAGCCTTGGCGTTTCCCGACCTGCCGAAACTGCATGGCGAACGGCATTTGTTAGCCTTGGGTCCAAAATTTGCATGGTAAAAACACAAGGCCAAAGACTGTTGGGGTCCAGAAGACCCCGCTAACTACAAAGTGATGCGTTTATGAACAACAGTGTGTAGAACTACACTTAACAAAGGTGAATTATGTACGTCACATTCACTACACTATCCTATTTAAACAGCATAGGTCATAAGCCAATTTGCTGTACATAAATTGTAAACCAACCTCAATTCAAACACAGGCAAGTAGAGGCAAGTAGATATGGAAGGTGAATTAGGTTGTGAACTAGATCGAGTTGCACAATAAGTTATGACTCAAAACCCAAAACTTATTGAAATGGAAAGAACGTTAAAGGAAGCAACAGAAGATAATAGAGAATACTTGCACCACCCACACATATTGTACTGTTGCTCTGCTGACTAACACCAGTGGAGCATTTCCAACAGGTGCGGCTTGGTCGTCTACGGTTCAGTGACAAAGTCCTTGGGGAGGACATACCATGGAGAAATGCCAGGTCGCT
This sequence comes from Etheostoma spectabile, assembly GCF_008692095.1. Lineage (NCBI taxonomy): Eukaryota > Metazoa > Chordata > Actinopteri > Perciformes > Percidae > Etheostoma > Etheostoma spectabile. The sequence continues at coordinate 17,991,627 of NC_045733.1, forward strand.
CAGCCTCAGGTGGACTCTTTCCCTTTGCTCAGGAGCAGCATAACATCTTCACAGCAATCAGAAGTATGAGAGCAAGGGGACAAAAGTGCACTGAGACTGGGAATATTATTCTCAGTTGTCTGGCTGGCTTACTGTTAATGGCCAGGTTCATGATAAACAGCTGGTCTTAAGAGGCTGCTTTAAATACCTGGAAGATGAAATACTTCTTTCCTAAGTTCATTATCTGCCACTGAAAACTGTGTTTTTGTTTCCCTAACACTCCTCTCTTTTCTCAAGCTAGGTGACGTTTTATCTGCAAAGGTCTAAAGCTTATGGAGTTTGTTTAAGGTGCATAAACAAAGAAATATTAAATAAACAACTATATTATATTCTTTTGGTTTATAAAGTGCCAATATCATAAAAAATCACGTTTTCTGGGATTTGGGGTGGGGTTTTTTTGTGTCTCTGGTGCTTCCACACCCGTACAAACATACAAACACACAACCATGCTGTTCTGAGTGAGATACGGTTTTTGAATGTCCTCTGCCTTTAGTCTCCAGGTGAGCTGTTTAAAATCTGCACAGCTTTCTACGTCACTAGCCGAGATGAGGTGGCTAACTGTAGCTTGTTAGCGCTAGCATACTAGCTTATTCTCAATGGTAAAACACTACTACACCACACACTAGCTCAACATAATCTCCAAAAGAACTACTTCCATGTCCCTGTTCTGCAGGTGTTGCCCCTTGTTTAGAAGAAGTCTCCCAGCTAATCCTGCCTTGTACTGACTAAAGTAGGAGAAAGCGTTATCTAGCTGATGTGATCTTACCTAGCTACTGCACATGTGTGACTCCCAACAAAGATAGTATAGAAGTGAGATGTCTCACCCTGTAGCTAAAACAAGTGAGATGTCTCACTCTGTTGCTTAAAACAGAGGCCTAAACACACAGGGTGAAAACAGGATCTGCAGCAATGTGCAGTACAACAAAAATATGTTGTTTTTTAAAAACAAAACCATGTAAACCTATTGTGATACAACCTCAAAATACAATTTTGAACTTGATAAGGAGCATAATATGGGAGCTTTAAAATACCATCATTTTCTAGACTGTTGGGTAAGGTTGTATGGATGTTTCACAGGGGTAGAATGTTTGGTATTGTTTGTGATTTTGAACAAGGTGTAATTACTTTTAGGAAATTCTGGTTTAACTTTGGTTAACTTCTGAGTACTAAACTCATACACTGGATAATTTGATTCTATAACTACAACTACTGAAAGAAGAAAGGGCTGATTATTTCTGAAACAAATAAAAAGTTGAGTTCACAAACAAAAAAATGCACCATTGATTAATTCAATACACCCAGAGGTTTGACAGCTGAAGCCTCACTTTGTCTGGTATGACCAGTAGGTTATGGTGGCTAATGCTATCTTATGTTAAGTATACCAGCTAGATACTGCCTATATTACTGACATTACTTAATACAACTTAAAAGACTTGTCTATACTTATGCTACTGATACACCATATTTTAGCATTTATTAGCATTGTCCCTAATTTGGTATTTGTGGTTTGCTAATATATTAGCTTCTTGACGGAACAGAAGTATATTCAGAAACAAAAGAAGATGTTTGTGCCAATCTCTTGTCTGGTATTAGGTGAGGTTCCGTACAGAACTTCAACTCTAAATTGACCTTAATCTCAAATCTTACAAAAATCTACAATTGTAAACATGATGCTAATGTGACAAAATTCATCACCAGCTCAACAAGGCAGGAGACCAAGCGGTGTACTACCAGTAGAGTAAAGCATGTTGTAGCTCAGTCTGTAGGGAGTTGGGTTGTGAAGTTCAAGTCCCCATACGGACCAAAGTATCATAGTGGACGGGTAGCTGGTGAGGTGCCAGGTCACCTCCTGGGCACTGCCAAGGTGCCCTTGAGCAAGGCACCGAACCCCCAACTGCTTGCACCTGTCCGTTGACAGCTGTAGCCCCCTCACTCTTACATCTTTACATTAATGTATGTATAGGTACTGAGCATGTGTGTGTATTTCAGGCCTGTTTGTAATGTGTATTCTAACAACAGAGCAAAAACACTGTAATTTCCCTTGCGGGATTAATAAAGTATAAATTATTATTATTTTATTATGTTCAGCCACAGACTCATTTCTCCTTGGCACACCACAGCGCTTGGTCAGTTCTGTCTTCCAGTAGCCATAAGGCTCCACAGCCAAGGTTGACACCCACATGAGAACTATATTGCGCTGACCTTTGACTTTTGACTATCGACTCCTGCATGGACTCATGGATGGAGTATATACTTAGTACATATTTATAATCCGTATTTATTTATTGGTACCCATTGTACTGCTGTTCCTGCTGCTAAGACACCTGAATCTTCCTACGGGGATAATAACACGGTAATAAGACTACAGTGTAGTCTTGAGCTGAAAACCCAAATCCAAAAACTAAAATGACCTTAAGCAAGTGAGAACCAGAAAAACGTTTTAACTTTTCCTATGCTCAAATTTCTCGTAAGTAAAGACAAACACACAGAGACAAAAATCCACAGTATTGAAACATCCTGTCAAGCTAGTTCAAGTCACTCAGGCTAACAACAATTAGGGCCCTGCAATTAGTCATCATAATACTGCAGCTCACTGGGCTGCAATATTAAATGCAGTTATGGAGGGGCTTAACCAAGTGAAACATCCACCAAGTGCTAATGATAGCAAGACAGTGCACATAATAACAAATTTTCCTCTGCCTTCATAATGAGACAAATGTGCTGAATGAAATATGGAGAAAAGGCAAAAGGTAGAGCTACAGTTTACTGAGAGCAGTGTTTCCCACAGAATTAGAAACTATATGTGGTGGTAGCTGACCCGGGGTGGGGGGGGGTACACGCACGGAAAGAGGTGCAGACTTACAGAAATATTTTTACACAAAATTCTGCAGGTAACAATTCACAATTTTAAATGGCATGGTATAATGCAGTAAGGGAAGGTTTTTTTTAGCATCTGACTTAACAACAAAGTCAGGTTTGGCTTCTCAGTTGAAAAATGTAGGAGTGACTTATAAAAGGTAACTCCTGTTGTAGTTAATTTGTACAATAATACAATAGTGTTATGAGTACAAAACATTATTAAGTGTAATGTTTTCTATATTGAAATACTGATGAATAAATTGTCTGTGATGTGGAGTAACCGACGGCCCCTACAGTTCGGCATGCACGTGAACTGTAGATTGTTGCAAATGTAACCATCATAGTGTGAAATTACTGATGCTGTTACGTGAACAGGCTTCAGCAGAGAGGCGGAGCAAGACGACGTCTCTGCATATTCAGAGTCAAAGCACTCAGAACTTTGAGTTTCATGTGTAGGCTACTCCCATATGGCTCACATCAGGTGTAAAAATGAGCTGTCCCAAAACACAGGGGAAAGTATTTAACGTGACATACAAGACGTTTTTTTTAATTATCTTTACAGGTTATGAAATTGTCTCAATTTAAAAATGATAGACAGCACAGACAGAGTCACAGACAGTGGGCGCTCCGGGGGGGGGTGGAGAGCTCTGCACCTGTCAGCAGCGGTTACTCGCTGCGCCGCCGGTCCACAGAGCAGCGAGGTCACCTGGAGAGTCTGGTATAGTCAAGAAGGATCCAGCTTGTAGCTGATAATAAAGTTATTTAGCCCTTCATGGCTTGTTTAAAATTAATATAACTATCTACAACTAATGATGTCAGGTTGATGATAGCTTTTAGTTAACAGGGTGGGTTCGCAGCTCATTGGCCAAATTTAACGCAGCAAAAGTATGCTAACATTAGCATAGCCTGTCAGAGGGTATGTATGTGTTTGTGTTTGAGTGAGGTACTTTGTATCATATTTTTTATTAAATGAAAAAGTTACATATAGTCACTTTAATGTAATATGAGTTATAGAGAATTGGCTATAATTGAAAGTTAAAGCTTCTTTTAATAACATTGCGTTGCATTCAGTGTGTAATTTCTTCCTCTTCTCTTCATATTGTTCTGTTGTTTTATAGAAAAAAAATCTTGTAGTCCATATTTGCTGGATTTATCTGGCAAAATGCGGTCTGGAATATCTGGCTTTATTAATATTGCTACATGACATTTCACAACACCATTACTGCATTGTCAGAAGTATTTTAAACCCTAGAAGAACTGATTAATTTTTAATGTAGATCCTGACACATCGTCCCGAGGACATTTACTCTGTAATTGAACTTTTGACAAATAGCTGTATGTAGCAAATAAATAATACAATTGCTATTCTTTTTATGTAACAAAGGGGTGTGAAGAAAATAATTTAATACGTACTTGCTGCAGTTATTTACTCTCTTTTTCTCTTATAGTGCTGCGACCCAGCAGGAGCGCAGGAAGAAGTCATGACAGACCACCTGATTGCATCTCTTTCATCAAAAAAGAGCCTTACTATCATCCAGTATCTCCCGTCTGCATTTTAAAGGATTTATCCCAAAACAAAGTTTCAACTTGCTCATCTGAACAAAATTTTAAAGATCATTACTGCCTAGAGACATGCCTTGTTTTTGAATCACTGAAGATCTCTGCTGTTCTGCTTTCAGAAATCTGGGCTGTAAACCAATGCTCTAATTTCATGTACGGTATTTTTGTCAAATGTAATTTAAATGTTTTGTTTGATTTGTAAAGCTCTCTGCCTACTGTTGAGTAGCTTATAATTTAACTGAACTTTTTTTTCCCCAGCATTCTCAGCTAGTGGGCGATGTGTGAGCAGCTAGTGGGCGAATGGCTCGTGGGCGTGACGTGAGCAGCTAGTGGGCGTGGTGTGATCGGCTAGTGGGCGTGGTGTGATTGGCTAGTGGGCGTGGTGTGAGTGGCTAGTGAGGGTGGTGTGAGCGGTTGGTCGGCGTGGTGTGAGCGCTAGTGGTTATGGTGTGATCGGCTAGTGGGCGTGGTGTGATCGGCTAGTGGGGGTGGTGTGAGCGGTTAGTCGGCGTGGTGTGAGCGGCTAGTGGGCGTGGTGTGATCAGCTAGTGGGACGTGGTGTGAGCGGCTAGTGGGCGTGGTGTGAGCAGCTAGTGGGGGTGGTGTGATTGACTAGTGGGGGTGGTGTGAGCGGCTAGTGGGCGTGGTGTGATCGGCTAGTGGGGGTGGTGTGAGCGACTAGTGGGCATGGAGTGATCGGCTAGTGGGCGTGGTGTGATCGGCTAGTGGGGGTGATGTGAGCGGCTAGTGGGCTTGGTGTGATCGGCTAGTGGGGGTGGTGTGAGTGGCTAGTGGGCTTGGTGTGATCGGCTAGTGGGGGTGGTGTGAGTGGCTAGTGGGCATGGTGTGAGTGGCTAGTTGGCGTGGTGTGAGCGGCTAGTGGGCATGGTGTGAGCGGCTAGTGGGCGTGGTGTAATCGGCTAGTGGGCGTGGTGTGATTGGCTAGTGGGCGTGGTGTGAGCGCTAGTGGGCATGGTGTGAACAGCTAGTGGGCTTGGTGTGATCGCTAGTGGGCGTGTGTGTATCGGCTATGTGGTGGGTGGAGTGGCTATCTGCTGGTGTGAGTGGCTAGTTGGCGTGGTGTGAGCGGCTATGGCGTGGTTGTGGCGACTAGTGGGCGTGGTGTGAGCGGCTAGTGGGCGTGGTGTGAGCGGCTAGTGGGCGTGGTGTGAGTGGCTAGTGGGCGTGGTGTGAGTGGCTAGTGGGCGTGGTGTGAGCGGCTACAGGCCACAGCTGGACCTTGTTGTTACATTGTCACACAGCTGAAAATCTGACGTTTTGGCACTCGTGACATTCCTCTGGCGCTGGCTAAAACGTGTTTAGGGGGCGCCTAATCTTTCTCTATGCAGTAAAAACCTGGAATAAAGACCGGTAATAACGTCATAATACTAACCATTAAACTCCGGATTGACTCTAGCCATCTTCTCTGCGGGGAAAAAGATTGACGTCGGAAAACAGCAACTTCTTCTTCTGTGTGTTAATTAGCGGCTCGCAAACCAAGTTTAAGGCTCGTACCGCCACAGCGGTCAACACTGATTGTGTGGAAGGCCGCCACAAATATATCAATGTATGGGAAACACCGGAGAGCTAACAGAGCATTACAATTGCAAAGCATGGGCCTGGTCGAGTATGGGGAATTTTCGGAAACAAAGGCTGAGTGCAACATGTATTAGAAGGTATTAGTATGATTTAAGCACTTGTCTGTGCAACATACTTTTTTGCACTGTAGGTGAAGGGTTGAAGAGTTGGAGAGAAATTGGAGGACTCTAATAGCCCAAGGAAGTAAAAAGTCATTCTGCAATATTTCTTACTTTCAGAGATGTGTGAAGGTCAAACTACTTCTCACACACCCACGCATGGATGCTCCTCCTGTTTTTTTTCCCACCAGTGTATTGAAAATCACTCTGTCTTCTGTCCTGTTCTGCTTGTGCTCTGTGTTGCCAACTGCCCTATACTGGGATTTTGTGTCCTACAATTCGACAGAACACAAAATGATTTGTCCTGTACTGGAGTTTAATGATAGTTTATCAAACTACTCAGGATGCTTTAATGTAGCCTGTATTATTGTCATATTAAATAGTAGTTTTTCATAGGTTTTCAATGCCATGTAAAGGAATGATTTAGGCCATAAATCGATTCTACTAAATTTTGTAATCAATTTATAAGTCTGGGTAACATTTACAACAAAGCCCCATTTGTATCAAGCATGTCAGTAAGTTTCACGCTTATTTGCAGATACATAACTGATACGTAGCTGTTGTTTTGGACCACAGCCAAGTATACAAAAGCCCAATACAGGGTCTCTGGGAGAGTTCGGTACGGCCTGACTCTGGATGGAAAAACTGAGATCCCATTAACGCTAGCTTTACAGTAGAGCGTTCATAGCGGCTGTGGATGAGAGGGCAGTTGACTGCTGGAAGTCAAAGACATTTTTTGCACTGGTGATTTTCCTTTAGTTTATTTTCCTAAAACCTCTTAAGGAGGGAGCCAAAAAATCCCCTATGCGGGAAGAACCCTGGTAACCATTGCCACCTTTTATGCATTTGTAATAATCTGTTCAGTTCAATGCACACCAGGTCACAATTGTTGCGTCAATTGTGACCTGGTGAGCCTTGGTTGCCTGTACATCACGTATTCTGTTACAACTAATAAGGTACAGCAAAATACACACTTCATCTTCCATTGTGTTCCATTTAATTTTTTATGATTACTACAGTCCTGCAGGAAGGTTATTGCTGATGGTGATGAACTAACAACAACCCCCCTACCTATCTCTTCATATACAAAAAAGGTTGGAAACTGCAAATGCACCACAGAAATAGCCAGGACCCACAATGCACCGGGCCTGGCAGCCAGGAAGCAGATGGGTTGGCTGGCCTATCTGGATAGCATGGGCCCAATAGTGGCACCGGTTGTTGCTTTTGATGAGCTATGCACATAAGAAACCAGAACATCTGGTCTGACCATGTGGCATCTCCATTTGTCCAAGGCCCCTTGAAGCAGCCATCACACACACAAACACACACACACCTTCCACCGCCATCTGCATCCACGCAAATGTGAGCTAATTCCAATGAATGATGCATGTTATGCACAGTGGGGTGGTGAGAGGCTGTGCGAGATGGGGGGGGGAGTATGGGTGGTAAACCCACCATCCCTCAACAGAGCCCCTGCTTTCCTGTCATCTTTTTCTGTGACTTTGATTAAAAAGCATCCCACTCTTCCCCAAACAACTCACGAATATGCAGCAAGGTAATAAGCCCCGGCTCAAAGCAACTGATTTGTCAATTGTCTGCATTTCATCAAGAGTGAGTAACACCTCAAGGGTGCTATAATCGAAAGCTGTAAAAAGAAGAGGGAGGAAAGAGCCTGTTCACCATTAGATTGCTGCGTTATCTTAATCATTAGGCACTTCGGGAGCTTAATTAACGACCTGACAAGAGCTGGGTTGAGAATTTGGAGTTGATTGGTTGTCGGAGGTGTTGAGTGAGTATACCGAATGCAAAGTCAGGGGAGGAAATCTAGCGAGAGAGAAGAGCGGCTGATTCGCTTTCAAAAACCAATTCACCAGCAGCCATTAGACTGTTTTAATTAAGCATGATTAGAGATGCGATTACAATGATGGGTTTGATAACTAGTATTAAATCATTCATCCATAAATGTTATGTTAAAATAGATGAGGGGGATAAAACGAGAGAGAGAGAAATTGAGGAGGGGCGGAGTAGAGGTGGAGTGTGAGTAAGATGTACGTAAAAGATATGTGTGTGAGAGAGTGTAAGAAAGAAGAAGTGAGAGAGAGAGAGAGAGAGAGAGAGAGAGAAGGGGGATGGCTGGCAAGCTGCCACCAATTAGTTGGATGTGCTCAATTGCAGGAATTCTCTAGTGTCGTGACTCATGTTGACAGGTGTTCAGGGTGAATTATTTGTACTGGGGAGACAAGAGTGTGTGCGCATGCACGCGCACACACAAGCGCATGCACACTAACCCACACACACACAGAGCTCATCCCATAACCCAGCTCTCATATATTTCCAGCATGTTTATTGCTCTGGTCGGCAGAAGAAAATGAGATTGGACAATCTTTCCTCCTTTTCATTCTCTCCTCCTCTTCTCCCCTCTGCTGACTGGCTGACTGGGTCATTTTTAAATGCCTTGTAAATTTGTCAGCCATATTAAGTGCCCATTAAAGGGCATCAAGCTGAAAGGGGAAGCAGAAAAGAGAGGCTCATATGGCAGTCCCTGACTGGCATTGCTCCCACATCCATCCAGCTTAATGGTGCCCGCCCACTGTGGCACTGGGGAGTCGTAGCTGTGATGTATTGTGGCACGGATGGACACAAGCTGGAAGAAGCCGATTAGCTACCATAGGCCAGAATGTTTTGAGGTAACCTGGCTTGGACTAGCTGCTTGGCAGCTGTCATAATGCCCTGGCATGGTGATCTGTGGCCCTCTCTCAAAAGGTTTACTGGGTAATCAGGAGTCTGAGGTACAGTTTTAGTTGGAACTAGCAGTTGGAAAAGTCGAATGGGTGATCAATCCAAGAAATAAAATCTTAACAGTGCTATTGAAGGCAATGACAAAGACAGTTGGAGCTGGAGTCCTGTACACTTTGCCAGTTGGGGTGGACCGGGTATGTAGAATAACAGGAGTTTTCCTGGGAAACTGGTGGAAATGTGGGTTATTCTAGCAATACTAATATGAAAATATTTAAGCTAGTGCCCCGTGCTGTTTGTTGGTTCTGCTTTAGTCTGGCCAGAGGCATCAGATACAGGTTTGTTTGTGTTGGGTCAAAAACCCATTACATCCTATGAGTCTGTCTTTCTCCAGCCCAAATCTTTATTTTGGTGTGCGTTACTCCTCACACACTGACCTGACCTAATAGATACAGTGCAACTGATTTAACCTAACTAATGTGTATTTTGTAATCAGTCGGGCATGCCATTATTATGAGTTTAAAATGCATAAACAAAGTAGGTAAATAGTGGTAAAAGTATTCTAAAAAAGGGGATCAAAGAGTGGGGGTGCAACAGGGTGAAATTCAAATCAATACGCTTTGTCAGACCAGCATATTCAGTATTTGAAGTTTGTCAAGAATCGACAGCAAAAGTGATTTTTTTCTGATATTTAGAAATAAACTATGCAACCCTGTATAACAAGCATCATTCAGTACAAAAAAAGATGATGATGTGGAACAAACTTCCACCAAAAAAGAGATCATCATTTATATCAGCAGTTCTCTCCTCCAATTCCATGGTAATCAACAAAGGAAAAAGTGGTCTTAATCAATTAATTTCCATCACTGAGCTCTGCGCCACATATTGTCAATAAAGGGATGGCTGATAAATCTTTAGCCTTGTCCAAAGCAAAGTAGCCAGAGTCCATTTTCTGATGGACACAATAAAAAGCCACTCTGCTAAATCGATGAGAAAGCCAGAAATAACAACTTGTCCATGAAAGGAGGCCGTGAGGCTCATGTTGCCCTGTTCAGAGTAAGTTCTCCAAATGTGCTGATGTTTGTCGAATGTCCATCACAAAGATGGAAGAACAACAAGACTGTTGGTGAACATCCATATGACCCCTTGGGAGTTGCTTGTGAAGACTTGATTTCATAGAGGTCTGTGTACAGTACAGTGTCTGAACAAGTCAGCGCTGAACAGTAACACCTACGCAATCGAAAACAGTTGTCTTATTCCAACTAAGTTGTGGTAGTGTAACTCTAAAATGTGCAAGTGCAGCTTTGTGGCAAAAGTTCAACTAAGAGAAACTTTAACTCCTAAACTCACTTACCTCCACAACACACGTCCAACAGCCTTCGAGCATTAACAGCAGGGGAATAGGATGCTGTCAATTTTCACTGTGGAGAACAATGGAGAAGTTAGTTGTGTGCATCTCTGAATTTGATAAGTCATGTAACTTTACTCTCCAATGCTACCAGGACTTGGCACACCAGATAATTTATTCATTCATTATTTATGCCATATGTTTGTATACAGAATATATACATACCCTGAGTCCTGAGTGTCTCTGACTATTTCTATGCATTAAACGTCTTCATTCAATTTATCATACAATATGTACTTTCAATACACATCCCTCTTTCTTTGCTTTCCTTCCTGCAGCTGATTTAATGAAGTTGTATGGAGCAGAAGTCTCCCTATGCTGAGACTGGATATGAAAGAGAGCCCTCAGAGCCATGGCGGCATAGGGCTCTCTCTCTCCCACTAATGAGCTGAGCTTTCAGTGTGCCCACTAATTAGTTCATCTATAACTCTAAGCACTCAATTACTCTCCACCACCACAGAGAGTCGAGAGAGGGGATAAGACTGACAAATGCCTTGGCGCGCACACCCACACCCACACACACTCACACACACAAACACACACACACACACACACACACACACACACACAACACACACACGCTTTGAGCTGTGAGGCCCAAGAGAAGTTTTTCTAAACTTCCCACGCTCAAATACGCTGTTCAGGCAAAGCACATTGATCTTCAGTTTCACCCTCTCTTGTGTTCTCTCTGTCTCTATCACTCTCCGCCTTACTATATGCATGATTCACGGATTAACAGAGATGTACTCACTGACAGATGTCCACAAGCAAGTGAATATGTAAAAAATAGTTATATGCTTTCCCAAGGCTTTATCTGCCTTTCATAACAAAAAACACTGACATAAATACAATTATACCATATTATCCACATCCAAAAATATTTTCTTCGGCATTTTCTTTTCTATTTACCCCATCTACATGTTTACTACACTCTCTCTTACATACAGAGACAAGCGCACACACACACACTAACACAAACACACACCATGTGTACTGTACAAATGTGTACTAACATGCAAATCAATGACAGAGGCAACGCTCTGTCAAGTTATTATAATAACCTAATAACTTTCCACTGTATTCAAATTTGAATAAATACAGTTGCACTGTAAAAATGGTAGAAAGAACTTTATTGTCTCAACCTAAGAAGAGGAAGTTCTCTAATCATAATGCCATCTGGTCTGTACAGGTAGGAATGATAACCTGTTGTAAACGATACATCCAGGTGTGTGGAGGTAATATGACAATCAACAACCAAATCTAAACAGAGATACAGATGCAAACACCCATACATGTGCTTCTCACACACTTTAATTTCCTTTTGCCTCTGACTTGACTCCAACCAGCAGAAGCTAAATAAAGTGATCAGCTGGAGGCTCTGCAGTGCCTCCATAAATGAGTGTGCTGCTCCATTACCTCATGTCTCATGGGCCAGAAACAAAGACTCAGCAGGGTCATTGCTGTGGTTGGTGGGCTTAGAAGTCAATAACTTGCCTTTTAACGGATACAGATATATAGTGGTATGGCTGCATGGGAACATGTAAGTGTATGGCTCTCATTAAAGATTGAAAGCAGGAAACACAAGAAACTCATGTTACTTCGGGAGGAGTTAGTCCATAAACTGCCAACAATTTTGATGGTCAAGTTACACTTTTAAGTCATTTAACACGCAACACTACCAACAAACATGCAGCTTTTCTCAGTCTTTATATAATGAACTGAATATCTTTAAGGTTTGGACTGTTTCTTGGACAAAACAAGCCATTTGAAGACCAGAAGATCAGTTTGTGACACACATTTCTCACTATTTTGTGGCATTTAACAGACTCAATTTGTCATTTGTCAGTAAAGAAATAAAATAACTGTTAGAAGTAGCCCTAAGTAAAAGCATCTATAGCAGCAAATATGAGCAGATACTGAATCCAACACATAAACACATACAGTTACTTACTGCTAAGGGATTTGTTAACAAATGTCTTTAACGCTGCATCACTGTCATTGCTGACAGGCCAGATGCTGCAAATTTGTCAGATTTGTCAGTTTTGTCATGTACATCACTCTGTTAACAGACTGTTGTATTGCAAAATCCTGCCTCTAAATAACTAAGCAGTTTGGTGCAGTTCAAATAAACAATGGTGTGAACCAAACAACGGCATTGAGTAACGTTTCAGTAATTCGTGAATGTGAAGATTTTCCCTGATACTCACAAAAGTGTGCTTTGCTTGTGTCCAACTCCATGACACTGTATTTTCTTTGCAACTTAAGGAGCAACTACACCGTTGACCATGACTATTTCCCCTCCATCATATCAGGCTGTTTTCATAAACCATTTGTACATGTGTAGCTAGGAAAAGTAATGTATGTATTTCATGTATTTTATTCCGGTATGTACCACATATCACCAAAAGAGTGCAAAGATTCGCGTAGGGAGGAGGTAGGGCTGGATGGATGGGTCCTGAAACACAGAGCTTTCAAGCAGGGGAGCAAGGGGAAAATGTAAGACTTTGACCCAGGAAACAAGTGCCTGTGTATCAGGAGTACTGCTTAAGGGGACTGGTGTATTAACCTTTAGCCAACCTTTTGTTGGCTAAAGTCACCTGCAATGTCCGCAAAAATGACTGCAAACTCACAGTGCCCTGCACAAGCTCACACTAACCTTTCTCAAAATGCTTTATTTCACTGTAAAGACCGTTGAACTAACTGTCATGTGAGCGGCCGGCAAGGGAAATTGCTCCAACTTTACAATCTCATCAACTGATTCGGACCAAAGCAAACAAACTATAGGTGTGAAAACGCCCTATCGAGGATTGGCAGGTTCTCACCAAAGCAAACTCCTAACTGCTCCCACTGCTATGTGGCTACTCCAAGCGGATACATGCACAAGATGTGGGAGTGCCTGGTGGTCAATTCCCTTTGACACTCAGTTGCATCTGCTCTATCAACTATATACAAAATAAGTGTGTCCTTTAACTGCTGGTCTCATTAGCTGGTTTAACAGCTGCCAAATAATGTGTTGCCACCGGATGGAAACAGAGTCTCAATATGTCACAGTGGTATTTATCACTCTTGGTCATTTTCTGTTTCCAATGTTCCATTGTAAAATTAATTTCTGCTAAACAGGATGAAATGTATTCCCTAGATTCTCATAGGGGATGCAATGATCACTTTTTCAATCCCAATACCAATTCTGATACCTGGGCTTTGGGTATTCGCTGACGACGTGTACTGCTGCATGCCTCACTGTGTGGAAGTGACTGGGATCTTTCATTATATGCATGGCTACATCAGGCTTGACTTAAACATTGATTTCTTAACAATAATAATTTTGTAAAACAAAATGTAACAAATAAATGCATAGATATTAATTTCCTACATTTTTATTTATAGTTAAAATAATAACAAATAATAAAGAATTTAATTGAATAAATCGGCCTAATTGTCACCAATACCCGATCCAGGTATCTGAGTTGGTATTGGCCCCATATCAGTATCGGGGCATCCTTAATTACTTAGTTGGCTGATTTTAGACTATGGTAGGTTGGTTCTTTTTGGAAAATATTGATTTTGATGAACTGATTGACATCATGCAGAATAATCTAAATACTTACCAGAAAGTAAGTACTACAGAAAGATAAAATATATACAAGATATTAAGACAAACCCTAAAAAAAAAAAAAAAAAGTATTATTTTACTTTGGTCCAGACAAGAGGTGTGCCGGTTTACCAGTTTTATTGTTTACTGTGGTGAAACATTATGATACTGAGCTGATAAAAAAGATTTATGAAAGAAAAAAATAAGAAAAAAGTAGGAGCAGCAGGTGTTCACACGCAGAAAACTCTACTAAGGATTAGCAAGTTCACTGAAAAACAGTAAGTACCAATACACTCTCTCCAGGCAGGATTAAAATCACTGAGCAGAGCAGGTGAACACACCTCACATGGAGAAATAAATCCAGTCCGGATGGGGCTTTAGACCGGTGGCTGGGATCATAAACACTGTCTGTGAAAGAACCAAAAACTACTGCACACTGAAATAAAACCCGGTCAACTGTCTTAGACTTCAAACAACCAACCTGCTGTAGTGCAGTTTTAGAGCAGTTTTCCTCTGCAGTACAAATGTGAAATAAGTTGCAAATGTGTTACATTAAGATATGAAAAGTTGAGGTGTATCAGCTAAAATGTGGGTGCAGATTTGTTCCTGTGGTTTTTCAGTGCATGGGTAGTTATTTTCCCTCCGCACCTCCTGCTTATTACATTCCTGTTTTCTTTGGCTTTCTTAGAATCTAACTATAGACAGAAAGTGTGTGTGTGTGTGTGTTGTGTGCATGAGATCAGTGTGAGTGTTCACGTACGTGTACACACACCCCTTCTTGGTGTAATAGGCTACGGGGGTGGTGTTCATAGTCTTAAGCAGAATGGATGCAAAATCCACATTACACAACACATTCCCATTCCAGAATAGGGATCCATCAAGTCCTTGCACCAAGCATCTGTACATAAACCTCAATTATGCTAATGCTAATCCCTGGGACATTGACATAAGTAGGCAAGGAGGCTAACGGCTAAAGACTTTGATGTGTGCTGCCATTTGGCTGGGCCTCCTAAAAGACTAGCATTGGACCCCCAACTCCACTAGGGCTTAAGGAGGAAAAACCAGCCCGGCCTTGTCTGTTCCTCTACTGATTACAAGAGCTTAGGGGAGTTCTTTTATTTGCCTCTTTGGTATGGACCCAATCATGGGTGTCAGTTCTCTTCACTGCTGCTTGGCAGTCCTTTTTAGTCACCCCTCCCCACTGCCATACTTCTGCTTTCTTTTGTTTTTCATCTTGTTGTTGCCTTCCATGTGGTACATTAACATCCAACACCTCATATTTTTATTCCCATATTGTTCATTTTTCAAAATATATGAGCAGTTATGATGGTGTTAATCCCTATTCAATCCTATTTGTATAGCCAGGATCAGAAATAACAAAAGAAAATTCTAGCGTCTTACATTTTGAGGGCTTTATTCAAGGAGAGAGACTCTTTCGGGACTCAGTGGTCCACAGAAAACCTGTTTCCCAAAAAAACCTTGGCACAGTATACTCATTGCGTGTTTGCATTATGGGACTTGCATGATTACAAGTTGCTTTTTGAAAATTGAACCCGTAGCTCTAATCTTTTCTCTTAATAAAAAATAGGAGGTCGGAAACTTCCTGTCAAATAGAAACTATGTTTGCAGTGATTTAGTTCCATTAATGACAAGTGTTTTTTGAAGCACTTTGCCCTCTTTCTCACTCTTATGTAAAAATTTCTCCAAGCTTTCAGGAAAAAAACCCTTTCACAAGAGAAGGATTAAAGCTTATTTTCGGGGAATGAGTCACAAGAACACATGAAAATGGGAAAAACACTGCAGACAGTTTGTGTAACAATAGAGATTATGAACCTTTAAGAGGGATTTGGGAAAATAATTGGGGCTTGTTCTAATTTAAGGGGTGAGGACTGTGAAATGGTGGCATAACCTTTTAGATCTGGATCAATAGAGACAAAAAACCTCGAAGGCCACAGAATTATATGTTGTAGAACAGCCTACTGGTACGACTTGCGCTCAAAACTGGGACACGATGATGCTGAAGGTTGAAAACTAGTTCATACAAAGTGATTAGGGCTGAACGATTAATTGTATTTGCAATAATATTGCGATATGTTAAAATGCGATTTCCCAATAGCAAAGGCAGCAATTTGGTCACATGACTCGCAAGAGCGAATCAGTCTGCACTCTGCAGAGAAAGCGTCAACTTAGCATGCTAACGCTACGCCGTACCTTGAGCAGATTTCTGTCATTCAAACAACTCTGAGCTGTGGTTTAAAACTTTTACAGCCACTTTAATAAAATGAAGGGTTTTATTCTTGCTCAAGTCCATTCAAGCAGTTAATGGATACACCCCTGTGTATACATGTGTATATATACTGTATTTATATCTTTTTTTTTTTACTTATGTTACTGTCTAGTAAAGTTCAAAGTCAGTGTTTAAGAAGTGCCATCCACATGTTTCCATATGTTTATTACAGTAAATAATAATAACATGATCTAAATACTACTAATTGTGGTAAAGCCAAATATTTGTTTTTAGATTTCTGCAAGTTTGTGTAAGTTTTTTCTGACTTTCACAAGAATGTTTACACCAGGCTCGGTCAGTGCTCATGATACTACTGTGATTGAAGTAGTTCAATAAAAGATGTCATTCATATAAATTCATACAACACATAATTTCATCATTACATACAGGCCTGGCCTCCAGGAAAGAACAGCTTGTTTAATCTATCTAATATTGTGTTGCACTTACTATACAATGATTTATCGTTTGTCTTTGTTGAATAATACAGAAGAAAAAGAGCTTAAAAAAAAATATCACAAATTTAAATCGCAATGAGATTATTTTCCAAAATCGTTCAGCCTTAAAAGTGAACAAGTCATGATTCATACCAACAGGGATAACAAGTTGTATGGACAAAGAAAAAAAAATGCAGACGCTGAAAGACGTTGGGGAGATTGCGTTTCAGACATGGTTTGACAATCTGACAACCACTTTTGCTTAGAGCACACGGATGCCTTCAGGCTAACAGCCAGGTCCTGTAGCCATGCTAACACAACAAGCTGGACAAGTCTACAGGGATCACCGGGATCACACTCACAATGAAAGCATGCAAACACTTGTGAGCCAAGCTATCACGACTTTAACCCTTGTGTTGTCTTCCCGTCAACCATGAAAAAAAGATATTGCATTTTCTGACATTTTTGTCACTTTTTCAAAGTAGTGCCCTGCTATGCCATGAACTATTACAAAGAACTGCTACCAACTTCTATTTTTTCTATCTTTGTTCTTTCCACTCTTCATTCTGACCCCAACCGGCCCGTCAGACACCGCCTAGTGTGGTCTAGACCTCCTCTATCTTTAAAGTGTCTCGAGATAACTCTTGTTATGAATTTATACTATAAATTAAATTGAATTGAAATTGAATTGAATAGTGGGTCCTTTTTGTTGATGGTTTTTCCAAAGTTGTTTGATATTTCTAATGTTGACATTTTCATCTTATTAAAGAAGCCCCATTTTTTGTGGTGAAAAAACTGAAAATGGGTCAAATTTGACCCGAGGACAACATGAGGGTTGAGTTAGTGGCAAATCAATGTAATCACTTGTCACTAGTTACTTGAAAATACATCAGATACACGTATCTTCAGACCAGAGCATCTGAGAAAATTTGAGAATTCCCACTCCTTACTTACGTTGCTGTTCATTGCCTCCACTCCCTCGCTCAATTTTGCTCTGAGCTCAACTCGAGGTGCATGCCCTCAGTAAGCGACCAATTAGGACAAACTTGCGTCTGCCCTACTTGGTCAACTTGGTCTGCGTTTTATTGTGAAGCACTTTGTAATTTATATCTGTGACAGGGGCTAGACAAATAAACTTTACTTACTTTCTTACTTACTATTTTAGCACGGTTTGTTATCTGTGTTACATTTTGTGTGCGTCACATCTGCATGAGTAAAAAAACGGGTTGGTTTATTAACTGTGTTAATATGTGACTATTAAACGTTTTTTTTCTTCAAAACATGGCATTTCCTTTCATCGACAACCTCATTGATGAATAAGTGGAATTATTTTGCAGGGAGTTGAACATACTGTATGTCAGGAGATGATATTGAGCCCAGAGCATTTTCATTTCCAGATACTAGCCTACCTGTTTAAGCTGTATGTTTTTCTTCACAGGATTGCAGGCGAATGATGTAAAAACCCTTTGAAATAAAAGATTATGAATTACAATTCTGTTAATGACATGGTGCTGCAGCCTCAGCATGGGATTAGCAGGCCTTGGACTTTTTCGCCCGCAGGATTGAACCTAAATGAAATGGATTATAGATTCAATACCAATTTACCAGTAATATTAAACTTATATAAATACACTATATTGGAACTTACGCATTGACTCCAGCAGCAATTTTCTCCCATGCAAATTATCTCTCTTTTGCTCTGTTGCTTTTTTAATGAAATGTATGTTCAAACTCGCTGCATCAGTATTTCCGCCAACTGATTTGTTTGTGTTTGTTGCCACGGTGAATCGTAGTATCGTGACTCCATTCATGCTGCCTTTTTATAGTGGTGGAGCAGGCTCTTAACTCTGAGTTAACCTACTCTGAGTTGACTGAACCAACTCAAATGAGCTGTTCTGCAACTGAAAACTCAGAGTTTTCCGTCTTAGGATAAATCAACTCAGAGTTCAGGGTTAGACTCAGAGTTTGTTAAACCGTCTTCCTGAAACTCCACATATCTCCTGCTCTCTCTCAATGACCGTTGGGAAATGTAAGTCCTTGTGTGACCTTGTGTGTGGCTACATTGTGGCTTATATGGTGACTTTAACCCTTGTTGTGGTGTTCGGGTCTGTGGAGCCCGTTTCCAATGTTTGCTAAAAGAAGACTTATGCTATTTACAATTTCTTCTAAATCAAACTCATCGGCCTTGGCTCATTTTCTGTGAAGAACCTAAGAAATAACTTATTTTCAATGATTGCACACGGTACACTCCCCCCCCCCCCATTCACATAACTATTACATATGAGGTCTACTGGACCCAAGTGTAATAATTGTAGGTGCTACGAAACTTAACTGTGTCTTTCTCCTAACTGGGCCTGCTGTGTGTGTGTGTGTGTGTGTGTGTGTGTGTGTGTGTGTGTGTGTGTGTGTGTGTGTTTGTGTGTTAGTGTGTGTGTGTGTGTCTACGTCTCTTGGTGTCTCTGTGTGTGTCTGTGTGCGTCTGTACAATATGTGTGTGTGTCTGAGTGTAGGTGTATGCAGGAATGTTGTCTATTCTTACACAAAGTTACACAACTGATACATTTCAAGCACTATCACCTGTTTTGATCAAGTTCTAAGAAATAAGCACCAATAATGTGACGTGTTACTTTTTTTTTCTTTTTTTTGTAATGGAATTTTCTTGTTTTCTCACAAGAAATGAAAATGATCATCTGATCCTGAATGTGATCTCCCAGGGGTAAATCGCAACTATAGTATATGTACCATAAATGATGCATATATCATCGGTTATTGACCCAAAGTAAACATATGTTAAGTATTTTTTACATAAATGGTTATGTCTGTAATAAAAAATAAAGAAAAACAAGTGTGCTCACTCACTGACTGACTGACTGTCTGTCTAATTGGCTGATTGACAGTTTGTCTGTCTGTCTGTCTGATTGTCTAATTGGTTGGATGGCTTATGCTCAGCTCCCTGATGCGTTGACAAACAATTATCCTCGATGACAGTATCACATTTGTCTAATTAATTAGATGTGCTTGCTACAACAGCAGGTAGTTAGCACTGACAAGACAGAGAGAGTTTGGGGCTGTGTAAACGAGTGACATAAATATCTCTGTAATTGTTCTTTGTAGAAAAAAAGAAGAGGTGAAATTCATGGCACGTTCACACAGCAAAGCGAAACGTTCTTTAGCTTTTTAGCAGTTCTTTGGAATACATCAGAGAAAAGAAACAACTGCTTAAAGCATCGGAACTGTTTCATCCGCAGTGTCGGAAGAAAAGAATTCTTCTCAGAAAGACAGAGAGACTCAGTCAGTCAGCTGTTGTTGGCTCAGTGAAGCAGGGAATCAATGCAGTCAGACAGGCAGACAAGGCGAGCTGCAGGTACCTCTGATGTCAACGCTGCTCTCCTGACACTTATCTGCCCAGACAACCACTTTCAAACTTCTCTCTTTAACGCTCTCTCTTTCCTACTCTCTCTGCCTCCCCGATCAGTTTCTCAGTCGCCCACCCATCTCTATCTTTTTTCTTTTCTTTTAAATGTGTCTTCAAACTGCACAAATGTCATACATCTGTCTCATCTCTTCCTCGTCTTGTCTCTAATCTCTCACAACCGTCTCTTCTCAAGATCTCTCCAGAAAAACAGGAAGAAAGAGAGAGAAAAAGAGCAAGAGAGAGAGAAGCGGGGTGTGTGTGTGTGTGTGTGTGTGAGTCAAGTGGGCCTTGTATAGCAGTCCCAGCAGCAACAAGCTGTCATTAGAGTGGGCAGGAAACAACCCTTGTGGCTTGGTTCAATCAAATTTTAATCCTCAGCACATTATTGCCATGGCAGGGTCACTTCTCCACTGCTGCTCTAGGGCAGGAGCAGGTGAAGCGCACACACACACACACACACACACACACACACACACACACACACACACACACACACACACTACACACACACCCTCCTTTCATTTGCAACCATTTCCACTGTTTTGCTAGTGTTTTCCTTGACATCCTCCTTATATTACCTGGCCAGGTCCCATAATGAATCCATCTGAGAAGTCCAGGCCGAGGCTGCTGACATGCATAATTCAATCTTCAACCACCACCCCCTTGACTTTTCTTCTCCATATCCCTCATTCCTGTCATCTCATCTGCCTATAGTGGAGGCCTCTGTATTGCCAAACCTGATAGACTCTATAATGCAACTCTGAAGATTACAATTTTGTGGAAGATTGTGTGAATGTGTCTATATTTGAATGTTTGTGTGTGTGGATGTGTATGTGTGTGTGTGTACTTGTGTGTGCGGGTGGACTTGTGTGTCACATGTTTCTGTCCACTGTGGTTTCTAGGGAAACCGTAATTAGGATATTGGTTAGACTGTGTGTGGGCAGAGAAGAGACTTATTCACCCCAACTAATAGCCATCCCTTCCTCTGAAATCAATACCACAACACTCTCCTCCAGTGTCACTTTAACACTGGCTCATCTTAAAGCAGCACTCCAGAAAAGGACTTTCATTAGGGACACATTGCAACAGGTTAGACAGCTCCAGAATACACCCTTCTGCATGCCTTTGTTAGTTTAAATTCTAGTTAAAGAGATCATTGAGATGTATAAGCTGGTATGGCTTATTGACTTGTAGTTGAATCAATACACCCTCTAACAGGTGCTTGTGGTTGCAGACGTCCCAAAGGACAATGAGCACTTCAGAGAGAAGCAGTTTATTTAAGTTAATTAAAATATTTAGCTGATTCTCTTGTTAGAAGTCTTCTAGTTCTTCTGTTTGCAACCATACATGTGTATTACCACATAGGGCCGGGCAATATATCGATGTTGTATTGATATCACGATATGAGACTAGAAATTGTCTGAGATTTTGGATATATCATAATATGGTAAGTGTTGTCTTTTTCTGGTTTAACAGGCTGCATTAAAGTAAAGTGATGTCATTTTCTGAACTTACCAGACTGTTCTAGCTTTTCTATTATTTACGTTTACCCACTAAGTCATTAAATCATTTCTGGAGAATATTTATAAAAAATCTCATTGTGTAAATAACATTGTGTTAAAGCATCAATAGCCAACCATACAATATCGTCGCAATATCGACATCAAGGTATTTGGTCAAGAATATCATGATATTTGATTTTCTCCATATCACCCAGCCCTATTACAGTATACAGCACAAAAACCTCGATGACCACATGGGTGTAATGAAGTCACAGCCTACAATAAATGCCAAAAAATCTACTATGTACATACTTTTTCACTTAAAGTGCTTATATTATGCTTTTAGTTTTTTTTCATTTCCTTTATTGTGTTAAGTATCTTTTTTCTGCACGTTGTAGGTTTACAAAGTGAAAAAGCCGAAAGTCCATCTCCAACAGAAAACACAAATTTGTTCACAAACTGCTCCAAACAGCTCTATTGTAGTCCAGCCTTTACTTACATGACAAATGTGCATCACTTTGTAACACACGTTATAATGCTAGCTGCTAGCGTGGCACACCCTCATACTCTGCTTCTGACTGGCTAGTAGTGCTGACCTAGGTACTGCGCAATAACAAAGATGGTATAGAAATAAGATGCCTCACTCTGTAGCTGAAACAGAGAGCTCAATCCACAGGGTGAAAAGAGGAGCTGCCCAACAACAAAAATATGGTGTTTCTTGAAAATTAAACCATGTAAACCTTTCTAATATAACCTCTAAATATAATTATGAACCTGAAAATGAGCATAATATGGGCACTTTAATAAATCTGGTTTCACATCCAAAAAGTGTTTCTAAAAGCCGATTTTCTGAAACTTCTAGGTGAACATAGGTGAATGCCTTTTAAAACATAATAATCATGGCAATTCAGCTTTACTTCACAGCTTACAATGAAAG
The DNA here is from genome assembly GCF_008692095.1 of Etheostoma spectabile. NCBI lineage: Eukaryota > Metazoa > Chordata > Actinopteri > Perciformes > Percidae > Etheostoma > Etheostoma spectabile. The sequence continues at coordinate 18,014,093 of NC_045733.1, forward strand.
AGACAGAAAATGTTACAACATTAGTTTGAAACCAAGAAACTAGTTGCCAAGTAAACATCTTGGCTCACTGAGGGGTTGAAACAGTGGTTGATACGGCTAATGGGCAACAGATTACTACACACTTGATTTCTGGCCTTCAAAATACACAAAACACAAACACAACCACCGCCTACTCACAATTGTAACTGCTCAACGTAGACAGTGGTGCCATGAAATACTTTCCTATTGCCAAAAATACAACATAGTAGTATCATTTGTTGTTGGGCGCTGATCTGCATCACATAGGCCGCTGATTATTGAATTGCCTCTTTAAGTTTAAAACGTTAATATATATGAGTCACAATAATGCTTGGATTCAGTAACTGCAGAAATGAGAAAAATCCCACTGCTGTTGGTTATTACACCCATTCAGTCTGTGAACATCCAAGGAGGACTGAACACAAGTGATTCATGGAGTGAATCTGTGTATGTGTTAGGGTGGCAGGCTCCATTTCATCATGTCATTAGCAGTCTAGCAAGCAGAAATGACTTTTTTTGCACCTAGGAGCTTGGCAGTTTTAGATCAATGCCCATGGCAGTTCTTAAATCAATGAGTGATGTTGTAACTAGGGGACTTATCTGTGGACCAGACCCCTGGGAGACAGAGAGTAAGCGAGAGAGTTTGTCAAACAGAGAGAGAGGGGGGCATATAGAGAGAAGAGTATGCATGTATGTCAGTGTGTGTATAAGAGAAGGAGACAGAGACTCATCCAAAATCGTTAATCTCTCTAAGTGCCTTCTGCAACAGAACAATTCAAATGTGATTCTGCTGAAATAATTGCTCATTTGATGAGGCAGGTGAATCTCTGCAGCATGGCCAACCTCCCTATCCCTCCCTCTCTCTCTCTCTCTCTCTCTCTCCACCATGTATTTGTGCAAAGTGTGTGTCTGCATACGGGGTGGGGGAGCAAAGTAATGGGCAGGAGGTGGAGCGTGAAAAAGGTTAGGGAGAAAAATCACATCACCAGAGAGAGAAGCGATGAGTGTGCCTGGCTCCTAGGGCCAGATGTATTTACCTGGGTAATGATAGTCATCTGGACCGACAGGGCGTGTGTGTGCGTACACGTGCGTGCGTGTGTGTGTGTGTGTGCGTGCGTGCATGCGTGCGTACGTGCGTGTGTGTGTGTGTGTGTGTGGCACACAGCACAGGATGCTGTGAAGGCTCGATTTCTGTTTGGCTGACTGACTGCCTGCCTGGCCGAGGGGCTAGCTTGCTGATTTGTTGCTGGCAAAAACACAACAGTCTCTCTTGTTCTCCTTGTCTCTCAGTTTGTCCTCTACTCATCTCTTTTTTAGTTATTCCTTCTTTTACTAAAACATGATTTTTCCTGTCTTTTCCTCCTTCCCTCCATCATCTCTATCTGCTTTGCTTCAAAAGTCGGCTTTATTAATTCATAAAAACACATTGCACGCATGATTGAGTTCCACAGGCACTGGAGCATGATTCTGTCCCACTGCACATTGACACACACTTTCCCATGTTTATACACACTGTTGCTTGTTGCCTTCCTCACACACTGTCTACCTCCTACAGACAGCTCTCTAGTTCAGCAGGCATGAAGCAAAGGCCAGACCCATTTGTGTTTTGTTATGTATAAATAGCACCACAGCTTGCCTCTGGCACAAGAGGACATGAGTCAAGCTAACATAAACACAGTTTTGCCCCCTTTGCCCACTGTTTCTCGCCATTGGTCACAATACCTCTTGTTTTCTTGCATTTCTTCCAAACATTTTTAATTTTTAATACGTGATTGTGTGGGCACGTGTGAGCACGTACTGGATGCAGGTTGGAATCGTTTTTTCCAGGAGAGCACGGGCGTGACACTTGACTGCTCTTATCAAGGGTTGCCAGATGTGAGCCCTGAAGTTAAAGAAGGCTTCCACATGCACACACACATAGACACACATACATTAAAACACATATATGGTCTGTCTCAAGCCCCCACCCCCACCCCCACCTCCCCCATCTAAAAAGAGTAGGAAGAGAAAGGAATGGGTGCTTAGATATGGATTTCTGGGATTGAATTAAAAACATTAGCTTGAGGCTCTGCGGCGGAATCCTGATGATGAGGCTACCGGGGGGAAATGGAGAAAATGGGCTTTTGCTGCCAGGGCCTTGAAAATCCCTTACTAATGGAATGAGAGAAGGCAGAGAAAGATAGCGAGAGCGAGGGAGGGGAGCAAGGGAATATCACACAGATGAGTGCGGGTGAATGGTTACAAAGACAATCCATTGTGTTTGTGCTGAAACAAATGGAGCAGAGCCAGAAGGCCCCCAACAAAACATCATTACAAGCAGCTCCAGAAATATTATGCCTTTGGGGAGGGGGTGTTTGGGTTACTTCCAAAGAGCACACAAGTCACACTGGCATACAACTGCTTATACTTGGATACAACAGTCAGACGTGCATTTAAAGATATAATCAGTGATATTTCTGCATTAAAATGTCAACGACAACTATGCCTATGTTATTTATATTTTGTATCTTGTGTATGTACATTTGCCCATATGTTTCCAACAATTTTTAAACCCAGAGAAATCTGAGAATTTTATTCAAATAGCCTGTCAATGGCGTCTTATAACTTCCTGTCAAAACACTGGTAACACCAGATGATCCGTTTGAGAGTAATTGTAAATCATACGAATGATTAGAATGAATAGAATTATACTCAATAATAAAATCACATCATTTTTTTCATTACTGACATGCCAATTTGCAACACAGTAATACAGTAGACACGGAATTGTTTAGCTACAATGTGCTACGTTAACAAGTGTATCATGCTAAGGCCTGGTGGCTTTAACGTAACAATAAGGTTACAACAACGTTGAACACGGTCATAAAGTTATTTTTACAATGATTGTTTTGACCACGGCGCCTAACAGCGCTGAGCTAACCCACAAATAAGTTCCTCAGTAATGTTAGCTGTATGGCTAGTTGATAAATCCAATGCTGAGTTAGCCAGATAGCGCACTGCAGCCCGTCGGCCTCACTCCACGGCGCTCAAAGACTTAATTCGAGATGAGAGAGCACAACACAGCACGGGGCTAAGTGGTTAGCACTTCTGCCTCACAGCAAGAAGGTTCTTGGTTCGAATCCAGGTCGTTCCGGGCCTTTCTGTGTGGAGTTTGTATGTTCTCCCCGTGTTTGCGTGGGTTTCCTACGGGTGCTCCGGTTTCTTCCCACCATAAAAGACATACATCCTAGGTAGGACTACAGTTGAAAACTAGCCAATTGGCTAACACTGGCGCATTTACAGAAATGTTCATTAATGTGCATTGTCCTAATCAAAAAAAAAAAAAAAAAAAAAAAAAAAAAACACATCCTCAGCTAGGCCCCTGTCATCTAGCAGTCAGCGACTAGAGCAACCTGAACGCTGCCAGCACAAACCCCGGTGCCGGGTGCTAACAACGCTAAAGGCAATGACAGAAAACTTTATGATCCGTCGGGGAACAGACCATAAAACTTTAATAGATTAACTTGTCCCTTAAATACTTGTTACCCGTTGTAATGGTGGTTATCAATGAACACAACAATTCCCATGATCCCAAGCAACTTCACAACGTCATCAAAAGTCTGTGTTTACATTCATGGTTTTGATTATGAGACCCCTGGAAAAATAACATATTTTATGTTCAATCTGGTTCAGAGGTTTCAATTTTGGACATAAACCTATCTTGCCTAGTTTCGACTTTTTTTGCCAACATGTTCAAAAGACGTGTTCATTATGGCTGTAAGGATTTCTGAACAGTTTTTGTTCATTAGCGCATCCAACCACCATGACAACAAATATGAGCCCTAGCATATAATATGAGGTGATGTAGCTGATATTAGATTTCATTTTGAGTTCCTATTAACTGCGTTCCCTTTTTATCCGGTGTCCTGTTTGAAAAGTTGGACACAAGCTCTTGTCTGTCCGTCTTTCGCACACACATGGTGACTGTGTGTTCTCAACAAACCACAAAGTGTCACAAACGCTTAAAGGTAAATGATCTGTATTTAAATAGTTCTTTATCTACCTTACGGGACAAAGTGCTTTACAATTTGCTTCTAATTCACACACCCATTCACACTCCGACCAAGGTTCAAGATATTTGCTTTACACAACAAGTTAAATAAAAGGTCCCATAGAGTAAGTAAAAAGCACTAACGGCTTGAAGTAGAACAGGACAACTTCCTTCTCTTCGCTTTCGCACTATTATAAACCATTCTGGGCTGCAGTCTGAGGAACACAGGCCAGATGGTTCATTAGAAAGAAAAAACCCTGAGTGCATACTTAAGCAAATGTGTGTTTTTTCTCATTTTGCTTTTTTTTCCTGCGACCATCACGGTTTAATTCTCTGGTGAATTCTCCAAGCTGTGGGCAAGGTCAGCCCCCTCATTTTTGTGCGTGAAATGAATAGAAGAATGTGACATGGACTGACATGGGCTTTAAATGTACAATCTGGCTGTGTTATGATGGAAACAAATTAATAAGTGAATGTTATCTGTGGGTAGCAGAGCAGGGTGCCGCGCCAGGCCTTTTTGTTCCTGTACCACTTCTTTTCACGTAAATGAAGACACAAAAACAGACAGAGCTCTCGGTTGGAATTGGATTTTGACATGGATATCAGAGCACTTTGTGCGTCCGTGCATATATCATATAGTGTGTGCATTTACTAAATGTGGATATGCATGTGCATGGCTTTGTTTACTCTCAAACACTGTGTGCAAAGGCATTTAAATAAATCAGAGAAGACAAGTTCAAGGTTTGATACACAGCATGTGGCTTCACAGTGGAAACAGGAATATTTAGGCTTAGGCAGGCAGAATCGAATGAAAAATAAGGTGAGGCTGAATGAAGTATAGGTGGCCAGCAGTGGCTGCATGTCAATGGCTCCTCTTTCTCTCTCAATATTGGTATTGCGAAGTCACTGAGAGATGGCAATCAGCAGGAGATGTGTCTCGAAGATGAAAGCAGGGAAAGAGAAACAGAAGGAGAGCGAGAGAAAGGAGAGCCTCTTAAGGCACCTCCATCAGCCTGTCGTTAGGAGGGTAATGAACCTAGCACCACTGCTGCCAAGCAACCAATGACTCACTCAGACAGACAGACACACACACGCATGCACGCACGCACGCACACAAGCACGCACACACACACACACACACACACACACATACACACATACACACATATACACACACACCAAATGCACCCATGACACAAGAGACATACTCATAACAGAAATCTCTCAAATAACCAAGCTCTGTCACTGCTGCTCATCCCTGATCAGACAATTTTATACACAAAAGATACATATGTACATACATTATAACAGCAAAAGTAGTTGATCACTGGCCTGCATATTAACTTTGATCTATTGCCCTCTCGTTTTTTTCCCTCGCTGTTTGGCTTTTGCCATATGCTCCGAGTGTTGCTACGCTTCATGTATGTTGCTTTGCACGTTCAGAAGACATTTATCAAACAAGGAAACATAACTTAAAGGATAATTCCAATAAATATCACCATGGATAGATTATTTATATACATATATCAGAATCAGAATCAGAATCAG
>NC_045733.1:18019698-18034068 GCF_008692095.1 Etheostoma spectabile
TTGATCCCCGAAGGGAAACTCTGTGTCCCAGTAGCACCAGTAACGGAGCACTGCAACAGGCAGCTTGCACATTAGCGCATGCGCACACTTCATATTAGGGCTGTTACGATATGTGATATAAAACCGGAAGCGCGAAACTCAATTTCACAAACCTGTGTTGTGGCGTGAGAAGGCAGAATCGCGAAAACATGAAACTTTATTGACGAGGACCGGCGAGTTAAATCGTCCGTCCGAGAGTGGACACCAGGCAGACACACAGCTGACAACCTGCAGGCGGAGGCGCTAGGGACAGGCTCGGACATACACGCCTGGGCCGCTGTGGACTTGTGTCAGTCCTGGTTTCAGGGAAGTGGCTGCATGTGTCCAACAACGTACAGAACATCAACACCGGTACAAGCCCACAGCTGTCCACGGACACCGAGTGCAGAAAGTGAGCCAGAGCCTCACGGACAGGTGGAATGAGACTCTGTTTCCTGAAGGCTGGCTGCCTAAAATCCCACCTTACTAGCTAAAGAATTAGCCTGAGTTAAACGCTAGCTAACAGTAAATACATTTGACGAGTGTTAATTACGGACCCTGCACAGTACTGAGAGTACTAAGAGAACTTGATTGAAGAAGAATTTTCAACATGCTCGAATCATCTCCACAATGGAGTTTAGTTCTGTTTGTTTTTCAACAGTAAGCTATTTTGTTACAAAGAAAATAGAAGTGATATATATATATATATATACACAGTATGTATAAGATTCCCTTAACCATACTAACTCATGCAACAGGAGAGAGATGTAGCCGCTGTGCCGGTCGTTCGGGGTAGGTTGAAGCCTAAATGAATAAGTAAATAAAAACATTTGTGCGCACATATTTGTCTAGACATGAATGTCAGTGTTTCCTGCAGAGAACAAAGCCACTAAACTGCCCGCTGATTCGATGGAGCTGATAACTGAAGCTCACCCCAACTCCCCCAGCTGATACTCACACCCTCCTACTAATGCAATATAATTTATTCATTCAGCATCTCTTCCAGTTTGGGTGCCAGAATTGTTTTTGAGCCTCTAGTCACAAAAATTTCAAAAAAATATCTTACACCCACAGTATTGCAACCAGAGTTTGTGCTTGTGATTGTGCCCAGTGTCAGGGAAATAGGACTTTACATCACACAACTTAAAAAAACTCCTTCTGCTGCATAAGACTAGCTGTCATATAACTACTGAACCCAGTGAAGCTTTGAAAGTAAGATCTGATCAACTCAGAGTAGAAGGTTTTTTTTTCAGCTGCACCAAAGCTCATAGGAAAAACCCAAGATGAAGCCAAAAGAGAAGCTGTGCCTCATAGTATGACAGTAAAAGTATTTCCAACTATAAGCATCCAAAGCACTGGCACACAAATACAGTTGTTTCATAAATCACGGTTGTAAAATCAAACACTAATTATTTAAACATTGCTGATTCTATCCCTACTTGAACTCATACATAATAACTTTGCATCTGTCTGTGCAGATATGTTTTGTGTTTGTGCATGAGCAAACCAATGTGTTTTGTGTGTGTCAGCAGTTTGTGTCACCAACAAACCACCTCCTGAGGATGTGGGTTGGACTGTCAGCCTCAGTTAGACATCACACACATACACAGACACACAGACACACACACCAACACAGACACACAGACACACACACCAACACACACACACACACACACACACACACACACACACACACACACGCACACACACAGTTTGATGTCTGTCACCTTTTTGAAAGATCAGGCAGCCAACATGGCTCAACAATCTCCTTAGTGTCTCTGTATGTGTGTGTGTGTGTGTTTCAGTGAATGAGTGAGTTAGTGAGTGAGTGAGTGAGCAAGTGTTCTGACAAACCAAGCCCAGGAACTAGTGGCGGCAAAGGCCGACTGGCATTGCCTCATGTATGCCCACGTCGCCTTTGTCTTGATCAAAAATTAGCCCTGGAACACACCAAAGAGACTACAGCCGACGGCCAAGAACCACGTCAGTTCTAACCTGCATGCAAGAAAATGATTCTCCATACCAGCAGTGGATTGGCTGTTCAGCCAGCGGCCAACGACGATTTAGAGGCCAAACAAATGCCAATGTGTGCCAACAGTGCGGGGCACACTGCATAAACTAAGGCAATGGTCGCTCACTGTTGGTCCAAATTGGGCCATAACTTCAGGAATGTCTATGGTAATATTCTATATATTTATAACATCAGGTACGTTTTATGAAACTAAGAGTAAGGTTATTGAAAACCGGCAGTCTCCAGGGACTTCCGTGCCGGCAACACAGCTGCTTTTTCCAGTCACAGAGCTCCAGACAGCCGGGGATATAAAAGCAGGCAGCACCCGGGGAAAAAAACAGCAACACATGACCGATAAAATACAAAACACACAATTGTCCAAATGTGGTCTGATTGATCGAATCTCAAAGAATCCTCAACTGTCCTGGGTGAATTTACACCTGAATAGATCGGATCACTCAGAACCAAAGTTTTTACCAGGTCGGAATGGGGCCATAATGGGGCCTCAACACTTGTTTGGTTAAAAGCATAGTAATCGCAACACTTATTTGTTACATAATCATAGGATCATTCATTTCTGTCCTTTATAGTACGTCCCTGGTCTTTTGTTTATTTAAAACCTGAAGACATTTTCTATGTAAACTTGCTTTTAAAAATTGAAAAATTGTCCATATTTTGTTTGGTCCATTGTCAGTTGAGCAGTTTATCGTATGGGGCCAATACCATGTGCATAAGTAATGATGAATCATTACATGCCTAATCTTCATTGGCTATTAATCAAATGAATGAAGGGGTATTCACAGCCTGCCTGCTTATATTCATGGACAAACACCACGACTCTCTGGTCTTTGTGTCTCAACTGGTCCTAGTCAGAAGGCAGCTTGGTGGCCAGACAGTGGTGCTGATTGTAGGTGACAGGGACACTGCTGGCCAGAGGGACCTGGGAATGTTGGCATGGGGAAAGGTCATCACCACAGCACTGTCAGCATCATCACTGTGACACAGTGATGAAAGAGCCATAGAGAACAACAAGGAGACTAGAGCATACTTACACAACTTGTTTTTGTTGTTGTTTTTTTAGAATTGCTTTGGCCTAAAAATGAAAAAGATATAGCATTAATATTAAATAAATATACACATACAACATGATTAATTGCAATTGTTCATAAACTGGATAATGTACACCCAACAGCATTTGTTGATCATGATAACATGGTAACTGAATAGCATTAGAGTAATCTCCATGATGTAGCGCCAAAATCCCTCAGTTTAGTAACACCAGAAAAGGAAATTTTATTCAAAGAGTCAAAAGTTCTGCTGTACCAATAATCTGACTGGCAACAAAATTGCAATGCCTTTATTGTGAAAGTATGATATTAAAGTGTGGTAGCAAATAATTAAACAAGACGTCACATTGTTAAGATCTAATCATGTTAAATTGCCGTTTAGCTTCATTTAAATGGGACAATACAAATACTTTGCTCCATTTGTGGTGCATGTTGTAGGTCAACACTGCATGCATTATAGTGTCAGATGAGTTTGTGTTTGCACTGTGTACATGTACACATGCAGAATGGGTTTATGACACAATGCTCATGTTATCAAAGAGGAGGTATTTTGCTATAACAGTATAAGGCAAAGTTGTTCTCTAAGGGAAAGATTAGCTTTACCTTGGCCTTTAGGTGATATGAATGAAATTATCCAAGTGTCCTTAAGTTATTGTGTTTTTTTCTATATATAAGGAAAATGGCACTTGTTTTTATCAGCAAACACATTTGCCAGGTCCATCTTTAAGTATTGGGGTTGCTACTTCTACACCATTAATGTCTGGGGATTTTCTTCATATTTTCAATAAATTGTGCTAATTGTATTTTTGTTTCTCATGTTAACACATTGCTATCCTTTGATATACATGGGATATTTTTGTTGCTGTGATTTCCGTATATTATCCTTAAATCCCAGACCTAGCCATTTTCCAGGTTTAATTCTCTGTGTATGATTCTCTAGCTGAACACTTTTCTCTCTATGACTGCCTTGCTCTCCATTCTGCACTCTCCTCCTTATAACTTGTCGAGTACAAGTGGGAGCAGAGGGTAGGAGGAGGGACTGATTGGAATTCATTATGGTCAAATGATTGCAAACTCTGGAAGCCGAGAGGCTTTTCTAATCACAGCTGAATGGGCTGGAGAGTTAATGTGGGCAGGCTGTGGAGTGGAGGAGAAAGGAGGAGCGAGAACTCCATCACCAATGTAGCGCTCTCAAGGGCTCTTCACAAAGCTCTAACGGTGGAATTGTTCTGACACTGAATGGATACATGAGTTGCTTGAGTTTCACAGGCATGACTCACTCTAAAAATGTAGTTGGGTTCATTGCTGGGCGGAGAGAATTCTTTTTATTGAAAGGTTTTCAGAGGAAAGAAAGGAAAAGATGTTTTCCTTTAAGCTTTCTTTCATCAGCTAATGCTGTTTTTGTTTATAATACATAGAAAGCGGTGTTACTTAAGGGTCTGATGCATTTAGAATTTCAAGGAATTATTTAGCGTTCATGAGAGTAGGTTATTCATTAGTGTTTTTTAGGCATGGACATGAAGTCCTTTGAATCAGAGGTCTTATGGCCAGCAACAGCAGCAGACTAAATGCATTCTTCTTGTCACTACCAATGAGTAACCCATAGCACCTTAAAATATGTCAAACATTTGAGAAATGCAAATCTTCCTGAACAAAACTGTAAAAAAAAATGTAAAAAATTCAAAACCAAAATGTCTGTCCTTCATGTTTACCAAGCTTAAAGACATAATGTGATAAAACAGACTTGATTTTCAGCTGTGATTATTTAGTTTACATTTAACAACTCCAGATATCAGATCACCCCCCCCCCCCCTTTTCTTTTTTGTAAACCAAGATACAGGATGCCTGCTGCCTTAGCAGTTCTGGAATGGCTGTGCCCGCAACCTTAATATCTAGCACTAGAGGACTACTGCTGCTCAGTTCCTGTTTGGGACTATTTGCTCCTCCTCTACCCGTCTGGGCAAGTTGGCACCTATTACAAAGGAGCTGAATAGTTGGCACACAGTGGGCATCCGAGGGCCGGGGATCAGAGGAGAGGAGATCACTCATACTGCCACCAACTTGGCGCGGGCTTTTGGGACCGACTCACTACAGATTAGCCTGCGGTGCTAACCTGTACGACTGCAGACCGTTGGCGAAGCACATCAATGGCTAAGCGACTCCCTGCAGACTTTAAAGACATATGTGCACATGGCAGATCAAATTAAAATGCTGACACTGAGGTGGTTTCATCTTTTGGCACTATCTTCCAAAGAGCCACCTGGCCAGTGCTGCGTGCCTGTGCTCATAACAGAGTCCTCAGTGGAGATAACTGCTGGCGTTAGCCTGGAAATTTCTAGCTCTTGAATCCAAAGCCATGTGTCTCCGTTAGCCTGTGCATAACATGTAATATATTATGCCACTTTCTGCTGTGCCTCTGTTTTTCAAATGCCTCAAGACTCAAAGTTTAGCCCTATAAACAAGACTAGAAGAATTTGTCTTGGAAATAGATAAAAGATAGGTTCCACATATTTTTTTTATTACCAATTACCAAATGCACAGGCCAGTCTAGTGAAATAAGCGAACATAATAACTAAAAAGAAGTGCAAGATTAAAATGGACTAAACTGACTGACTGAAAGAGAGACAGGTTGCTGATCTGATTTTTATAAAGTGCCTGATAGAGCTGGAGATCCTGGAGTTTTTTTCTAGAAGGCCTCAACACTCCAGGATGGACATAGAGTGACACCACAGTGGCTTGAGATCATGTGTCGCACGCACACACAGGCACACTGACCCACACCAACACACACACACACATACATATATACACACACAGTGTATCCCTATTTAAGTGTATCCCTATTTAACTTCAATGTGTATGGTCCTGGACTACCATGAATACCCGATAAGTGACCGGGGGCCCTGATCTGGATGGGCAAGCAGCCTTCTATGTGTAAAGCTAAATGGTGTTAAACTGTGCTGCAAATACGAGGTCCCTTGTTGCTAATGAGAAGATTTAGCCAGAGAGGGCCACACATAGCTGGAAAGCCTCTGACTGATCGCACTGCTATGAGGCATTTATTGAAGCTGGCAGATCTTATTTTCACACTTCGAGCAAACCCGACTCCCGGTGTGAGTTTGCAGGGGGTATGTGATATGTGTGTGCCAGCTGCATTTCATTGTTGATAGACACGAGTAGATTTATGGGGGACCAGATGAAAGGTGTGTGGAGTGAAACTAGGTTTAACTGGCACTCCATCGACCCTTGTTTTTGTCAAAGTAAAGGTTGTGTGTTCAGACAAGGTTTGTTGTCAACAGGCATAGTGATTCAGTGAAGGCAACAGAGAGCCCATGGTGTTATTTATAGAGAGAAAGAGAGACCGCAATTAGCCATCCATTAATATAACAGGAGAAAACATGGCAGCTGTCCAGAACATGTACTACCCTGACTGTTGATTTAATCAGAGTAGCAAAAATGAGATTATTAATAACCCCAAACACCACCCGAGGAGTTCACACAGGACTGGATCCCCACGCTGTATCCAGCTTTGTTAGCACTGTTAAACAGGGTTAGGCTGCAATGCACAAGGTACACAGTGTGGCACTTTTATAGGTCAGCATGATAGCTATAAAAGTGGATGAAACAAATTGCATCCGTGTGTGACTTGTGGTGGAGCCTCCATGATGCCTATTTTTAGAGGTGTAAATGCTTTGCATTGGTCTGCATGAAAACCTCTGACAATGCAAATATAATCTAAGCAAAAGTGCCACAGTTATGTTGTGCTTCATTTTAGGTTTGTACTGCGCTTTAGCCCCCCTCACTTTGGAGGGGAACAAGAGGGGGTTGAGGGGGGTTTAAGAGGACACGACAGGTGGACGTTTAGGTGCTTGGGGTGAAACTTGGATTGCCAATGGGGGCCTGCAGGCTGCATTCAGCACGGCCGTGTTATCACCTCCCCCAACTGTTTGACTGCCAACCTCCCATTGCCTCATTGCCTGCTCCCAATCTCCCTCCAGCAGCCCTAGCACTCCAGTCTGCCCCCTCTCACCCATATGACAGCAGAGACCCCCGAGCAGCTGGAGCTGATGACACTTGTCAGCAGAGAGATAGTATGTCCACTGTGTCTGACTCCAGAACAGCCTTTCTCTCTGAGTCATGCACACACATTTGCAAGCCTCATACATGCATGCCCATGTTCACACTAACACTCTCTAGCACACGCACACTCACACACACACACATTTCCTGACAGTATATGTCAACTGATCATTCTAGGAACTTACAAATGTTCTACATCACTCAAAGGCACTTTTACTCTCACAACTGGTAGCTAGACAATGATGTAGGCACATTTCACTGTGCTGGCATGGTTATTGTCAAATATTGTAGGGCAGTCGACAACTAAAAACCCAGGAAGACCAGAGGCCTCATGTATAAACGTTGGATACGCACGGAAAGCTTGCGTACGCTGGTTTTCCCATACACGGTGTGATTTATAAAAATGAACTTGACGTGGGATTGTGTGGGCCGTCACGCGTCGAATTCTAAGTGAAAAAGTGCCAACATTCACCAAACATCACAAAATAAAGTTTCCACTTCACTTAGTGGCATACGTCTGTGACTTTGTCTATGAAAAACATAATTATATTCACTGATACTCCATAAAAGTTGGATCGTTTGTGTGGATAATGTTTCACATCTTTCACACTATTAACTGTTTAATTTGCAGGCTACTTAACCACTGTTAAACATGAGGATGGAAAATTAATGAAAAATCCACTTAGAAAATACTTTCAGTCATCCTCTGTATTTCCCATGGATGAAATATCTAGCCTACTCACTGTGCAACAAAAAGATCGGCATGGAAACATGCAATAGTGTCTGTGAGTCTGTAGTTGCGGAGGCTGTGACATCCATATGCACAGCCCTGTGTCGGGTGGGCGAACTCATGTGATGTGTAATTGATCCCGTGGATAATTTGTAGGCTATGTAAGTGAACAAGGTGAACACGGTCCACCCAACACTGGGCCGTCTTGACTGTCTTGATTCTGCATATATTTCTGCTACTGTGGTCCTATTTATTATTTCATTACTTTATCCATGTGTGGCGCAGCGGAGCCATGCACACTGTCACCTGCCATGGCCTCACTAACCTCCTCCTGAGTCGTTTCACTGAACCTACTAACACTAGCTAATAAATGGCATTACATCAGAGGGTTCAAACTGCTTATGGTGTTTAATTTGGACTGACACTGAGATGCGTGTTCAGTAACTGGTGTGGCGCTGCCACTATTCTCTTGATTTCCACTTGGGCATTAGACCTTTTTTAAAATGTCCTCCATTGGTTTGGTGCATTCACCACCCTGTCACCATTTGCCACTCACTTTTTTTTTTCTTTCTTTTATTGCTTATCCGAGATGACAAAAAAAACTTTTTTTTTCTCGCCTCGCAATTTATAGTAAAATCGGTGGGTCGTTCAATTTCACGTTGATCTGTTCTGTTACATATTTCAAAACAAAAGCTGCACCATAATTTGATACATCCTGTGGAGCGGACAAAGATTTACATCTCAAAATAACACAGCATTGAGTATGTTGAGTAATGACTTCAGACTTCATTCAATCTCAAGATTAATGACATGTAAATGAGGTGGGTGCCGCACAAAGAAATGCATTACTAGGATCCATTAATGTTTATTATGTATGTCTCTAGATCTGTAGGCCCTTCTATTATGTACTGCATGGTTCCAACAGACACTAAAACAACATGGTGTCAGCTGCAGAGCCATTTATAATTTTTCTTATTTTACAGAGCCTGTAATGTTTATGTTCCTGATTTAAAGGGCATGTAATGCCTTCTACATCATATGAGTATAAATATGATTGTCATGGATATACAGTAACACATTGGAGTTTGTAGAGTGTGGTGCTGCTTTAGCTCTATCTTCCACCCTTTCTCACTTGACACGTACATGGTATTTCAACATGGTATGCAAGCTTGACAGCCTATATCCGTGTCCACCCTACTCTAGGAGAACCAGGCACAGTGTCATATGGCAAGCTGAATTAAAGCGATGTCAACACATTCGCCCTGGCAGGGATGAATTTCAGCAACTCACTGACCATTTTGTCACTGTCATGGAGGGGCATGCATGCTTTCTGTGCCCTCCAACCTCTCACCACACAGACACACATGCACTAAGGTGATGTATTACACAACCCTGGACACTAAATTGAATGCAACATAGAATATTTTTACAAAAATAATATAATCTATTTCTTGCCTGCAAATGTGACACTGCTTTTTATCCTGGAAAAAGTTACTTATTAATATTACTTATTACTCCAAAAAAGGATTACAGCTATGATTGTCTTTTCCTTTGAGAAATTTTAGTTGGCAAACACAACAGTGAAGTATTTTAAGATTTTAAGATTAACCCTTCTTCTGTCAAATTTGACCCCTTTAAAAAATGTCTATATCTGAAATATGGGTTTCTTTTTAACCAAATTACCACAAAAATGTCTATATCTGAAATATGGGTTTCTTTTTAACCAAATTACCACAAAAATGTCTATATCTGAAATATGGGTTTCTTTTTAACCAAATTACCACAAAAATGTCTATATCTGAAATATGGGTTTCTTTTTAACCAAATTACCACAAAAATGTCTATATCTAAAATATGGGTTTCTTTTGAACCAAATTACCACAAAAATGGATTGGATTTGGATTGGAACGCTCTTTGCAAATACAATTGATCACTTTCATTCCTTTGATCTCAACTATTAGTCAAAATAATTCAGAATTTCTGCTTTTTTAACTCAAATCTTAGGCATAATTCTAAATATATGAGGGTTATTGACCATGCATTCCAAAAAGTACTGTAAAACTAGTGGTAGTAAGATGGTGTTAGTGAACACTAAAAAAATGTCAAATCTTTGTCCGTTTTTGAGTCAGACGGACAACACAAGGGTTAAGATGCACTCTTGAAAAGATCTTGTGAGGTCAGTAACAAAGTTGGACACATAACCAACTTTAATTGGGTTTGGAGTAGGAATTTGAACATGCCAAATTGCCTCAGCTTCCCGCTTATTTCACTTGTCAGACAGACCTGAATTATATTTTGTATAACAGACGCCTTCAAAGTACAACTACCATTTAGTCCAAAAATATCAATAAATCTGTCAAAGAGGATGAAAATGTCAGAGGATGAAATCTTGTGACAGTGACAGTAGCTGTGGGGTTGGCACTGGTGGAACAAAGCAAGTGCTTGTGCTAAATAAAACTGTGTTTATCTTTGGGTGGAATCTGCATGCGTTTGTGTTTTGATCACTGTTCATGTGTCTTACAGCTTTGTTTCTAGCTTAGTCAGACTTGTGTTTATGTTGGTTATGCAATATGTTTTTATCCATTGTTGTGTTGCACTTAGTGGGGGGTTCAAGAGTGAATTGTGCATCAAAACTATGCATGAGACCTATAAAGTTGCACACACAAGAGCCCAGCCAAGAGATTCATGTGTTAAGTCACACCTTGTTGTCAAGCTTGTCTTCATCACCCTCCCTTTCATCCATCATCCAACTACTGCTTCAAGGAAGAAACACATTTAAAACTGTCACAAACTAAAACGGCATCATCTTAAATCAAACCTTTCAGCAGGAGACAATCCAAAGGTTCCAATTCAAGTTTTGATTTGTGAGCAAGTGGGGGGAAAGAAGGTGGGAAGAATTTAAAAGCATTTGATAAACTCAGTTTTTTTACTGTTTGTATCAGCTCCCTTGCTTCCTCCACGTGCAAGCCAGGAACATGCCACCTCCCCACACTTCCATCGTCCCTTCCCCATGCATTCACAGCACTTCGCAGCTTGTTAGTGGGGGCGGGGTGGTTGGTGCAGTGCCTCAGACGCGGTGGCGTGAAGGTGACATCTATCACTTAAGAGCGCTGGCGTGCTATAAATACCATTGGCGGGCTCCCTGTGGTCCCACCTTGTGACAGTTATAGCTTCTATAGCTTGGAGTGGGAGGGAAGCAGCTGACGTGGGGGCTAGGGGGGAGGGGTGGGGAGGATTTGAATACTGTCATTGCTCATCCTTTCTATGTATGCTGTCACAACCAGAGGTATCTTAATTATATTGTTCAGACACAAAGCTAACAGTTTGGTCACTATGAGAAATCACATACACAAACACCCACTGTCTTTGTAAGAACCACATTACATGGATTAAAATGTGCAAGGATTTTTAATTTTCTTGCACACCTAAATGCCAATGAGAAAAGGAGAGTTATACTACCACATGGCATCATTTTGTCATTGATTACATGCTACTTTGCAACACATAACACAGACCTTATTTATTGATATTGATTGATTTCAATATCCATCGATCTAACATGAAACATGTACCTTAAAATTATGTTTCCAAAATTGTTACAGTGGTTCATTAACTCATTCGAATGAGACATAAGAATAATGGTAATGGTAACAGTAATGGACAATTCCACTTCCAACCTGTAGGGGGACCAAAGAGGATCAGTGGTGCTGGCTGACAAGTTGCTAATATCTTGTTCTATAACGTTAGCTGATTCTATTCTTGGTGGATAACATAAGATTACAACATTGTTCAACATACTCAGTGATTTTTAGTTTGATGGTTTTGACCACGGTTTGACAACTCTGGGCTAACCCACAAATTCATCAGTAGCAGTAACTGCATAGATAAACGACTAATCTAATGGTAATTTAGCTAGCTAGCACACACCTGCCACGGGGACACATCCACGGTCAGCTAGCATCCACCCCGGTCATGTTTTAGAATATTGTTTCTGTAACTTCACTTTATAACTTGAATATTTTCTATGAGCCAAAATGTCCACATACAAATTCAGATTTTTTTCTACGAGGTCTCTTTCTCTTCTTTCTGTGACTTTAAATTCAGCTCATATGTGTGAATATTTTATACATTCAGTATAAACATTTCAGAATTACTCTACAAGTGCTCATTTAAGTCTACAAGCTCTCATATTTTGCACCATATTTACCTTAATAATAAGACTATTAAAGGGCACAAAAAAACACTGAATGCACTAAATGCCAAGCCATAAGGGAGGAAAAAGTAATGATATCGGAGCACATTTCTTTGTTATTTAGACACATTGCACGCACCCAAGACTAATAAACTACCTAAAACTACCCATATTATTTTTTAAACATTGGATCATAGTGGGTTTCTTTTATAGTGATTTCACTAGATTATTTCAATTTCCTTGTTATATTATGATCCATTTGCAACAATACACACATTTGAGAACCTGATGGATAGATTCTGTACAAACGAGAACTTTTTAACTGCCAGTGGGTCAGCGGACCGCTAACGTTAGACCCAGCCCGCTGTTAACCAGCAGGTGTTAGTTGGCTAACGTTAGCTTGCTAATTCTGCCTTAATCTTATTCTGTTGCCACATTGTTAACAGAAAACGAGCCAAATAGAGATGTCACTCATGGCGATAGCAGTGTGCTTTATGTAGATGAAGCATGAAGTTAACGTGACTCATTAAGTGACTGGCTCTCTGCCTCGTAACGTTACTCCTGCACTGCTCATTTGCCCATCAGTTACCCCCAATTTCCACCTGTTCCGCTGCGTGTCGCTCCGAGCTCCACCGTCAGTCAATACCCACCAGGTCTGGATTTGTTGCAAAACGGCTGTGGCCATGACTGACAACTTAAGTCTCGAGGACCCACGAGATCTCGCGAATTTATGTAGAATAGAACCACAAAAACAACAAAAGTTTGTTTCCATCCAGAGGAGTAGAGAGGAAACAACTCTCTGCTGTGTTTTCATGGTGTAGTGGAGGGAAACATGATCCGCCGTGAGCACAGTTTATTTTATTTAGAAAATTAAGCAGATGTTTTATTTTGTTTCTGTGCTTGACTTCCTGTCCCGCACTATCTGACATGTGCTGAATTGCTGCGGAGCTTTCCGGCGTCTGTCACAAATAGAAGCTCTGCGTATCTGCTCCAGATCGTCAGAGCTGGGACGGAGTCGGGACGCAGCCGTTCCACAGTCAGTGGAAATACACACGTTGACTTTAATGGAAACGCTGCCATTTCGGAGCAGATCCGCAGACGTTCTGCAACCGGTAGAAATTGGGAGTTAATGTAAAACCTCAACTTTGCGGATTAAATATCAGCTAATTATCAACTGTAAAGTAGCTACACTTTTTAAAAGATTCCTTGGTAAATTATCCTCTGCTGGGAAGAAAGTAAAATTGTAGAAAAAAAAGAAAAGTTAGTAGAAAATTGGCAAATTCCATTGTTTTGGCTACAAAATTATTTTAGATATAGTATAAGTTCAAGTCACTACTACCTCTGGTAATACACTGCCCACTGGCGTTCAAAGTATTACTTTATATTATTTTTTCTGGAGATCCTTTCTTTTCTTGTTAAAGAGGAAATCTATTCTTGGGACACATTTGTTTCTATTGTTTCAACTAAATAGTATTAATGTTCAAATTTTGCATTAGCAAAACTCAAAAAAAAGTGAAACAAAAATGTACTTGTACAAAAGACAAGTGCCTCGAACTGTTTATCAAGCCCTGAATGAGAAATGTGGTGTGTGCTGTGCCACCTTCTGTCTCTTCAGCTGTGATTGTAACTCTACTTTATTTCAAGGGTTGGACAGTTTAACAAGAGATCCTTGTCATCTTTTCAACAGGTGCGCCAGTAATAAACAGACAGGCGTTTCCTAAATCAACAAACCCAAAAGCGCTACAAGTACAAACCTGTCTTTAAAACAACATGCGCCTAGCAGTGTGTCATAGTTGTTTCAATCAGGAGAGACATGTTTGCCGATATGCAAATAAGGTTTGTTGTACAGCTCAACAAAATGTACAAAGTCTTTGGCGATTAGACTCCATCACATTAAAAGTTTAAGGAATTTATGCTGAGCTACATGAGTAGCCATTCACCCATCTTTTATAGTCTTTTTTTAACCTACTGTGAGCACAGTGTTTGTCTGTCACCAGACATTAAGCCGTACACCGCAACCGCTGGAAGTCAGCCACAGGCATTTTCCACAGTATCAGAGCGAGGTGTGAAGCTTGTGTTTATTTTATGATGTATTAGAATATTTAACTTAATGATCACTCTCAAACAAAATAGGTTGTTTCTGTTGAGCCTGAGTTGTTTGGTGACATACCAGCGAGCTGTGACAACAAACTGTCAAAAGAGTTAAAGTGTTCATATTATACTTTATGGCTTTTTCCCTTTCCTTTCTTGTGTTATATATCTTTTTGTGCAC
>NC_045733.1:18034078-18034158 GCF_008692095.1 Etheostoma spectabile
TACAAAGTGAAAAAGCCCAAAGTCCCCAGCAAAGGGATTTACCATCCAACAGAAAACACTGTTCACAAACTGCTCCAAAC
>NC_045733.1:18034168-18039824 GCF_008692095.1 Etheostoma spectabile
ATTGTAGTCCAGCCTTTACTTCTGTGACGAATGTGCATCACTTTGTAACACACGTTATAATGCTCGCCTAGCTGCCACCATGGCACGCCCTCGTACTCTGCTTCTGACTGGCTAGTAGTCCGTACCTTGCTACTGCGCATGTGCGACTCCCAACGAAGATGGGAGAGGGAAATGTGATGCCTCACTCTGTAGCTAAAAAAGAGAGCTCAACACACAGGGTGAAAGGAGGAGCTGCAGCAGTACAACAAAATAGGGTGTTTTGTGAAAGTTAAACCATATGGTTTAATTTTCAAAAAAACACCATCATTTTTGTTGTACTGTACTTATATTCTGATATAACCTCTAAATACAATTATGAACCTGGAAATATGCATAACATGATAATGTTAGCACTTTAAAAATATCATAAATGCTCAGAATACATGGTGTTGTACCTGTACAGATTGTAAAGCTCCTTGAGGCAAATTGTGATATTGGGCTGTATAAATAAAATTGTCTTGACCCGCTATGTCAGACTTAATTTTGCTTACTTGATAACAGTGATCTTGGAATTGTCAGGCATCTTACTCGTTACCATTACTCTTCTGTTGTTTTAATAAGTGGGGAGGACAATATTTGTGTATTTTGCAAACAAAAATGGCTCAAATCTATTTACTGAAAAGTACTTTAAATGAAAGAAAAGCTTATAAAAGAAAAGCAATAGCAAAAGAGAATGTGTTATGAAATTATAGCTGAGAAAAAAAAAAGTTTCCAGTTTGTTGTAGGTCTCGGGGTTGTGCCAGAAACAACTACAAAGCATTTTTGCAAGTAGGTAAAGTATAATACTATAACTACCCAAACCATCTCAACTGCATTCTCTTCACCACCAAAGTCTGATACAAACCTGCATTACTGCATCTGATGCCCCAAAACAATTAATTAATATAAATAGATATTCTGTAAACACTTAGTAGTTTGTTATTTCTATATAATCCGAATCTCAGTAAAAAGATGTATAAAATCCCAGTTTTAATTATAATGTTTAATGTTGTGAAATGCCATCTAGTTAACTCCAAGAGCTTTCGGGTTAAGTACATGGCTCGCGGCTTGTAAACTGCTATGATATATCTGCTCTAGTAGCATGACCATAAGGCCTTTGGAGTTATTGTGACAACAACTTACAAAATTACATGTTTTGAAGTTCATAAGCTAAAGCCGGCTGATTGCAGTTTAAGTTTACCAACACCACTTCAAACTGGCATGGGCGTAACAAAACCACCATCATCGATGCCTCAGACTGTGAACATGTTCTGATCTACAATACAGTTAACCCTTCAGACTACATTTGCTTTTGTTGTATTGTTTTGGTAAAATATTAATCAGTTGCGAATTCCACAAGAGCCAATAGCAAGTTCTTTTCTAGGTCTTCACAGATGTGCTGATCATTATAGTGTCATAAGTAGAAGAACAGCACAGTTTTTGAGTTTGACGAGTCCTCTGTGCAGAGCCTTTCTTGTAGTTAGCATGCCTAACTAAAGGCTACTGGCATTGTGGTCAATGTTGGAGCAATGTGCATGAATGTTGTGGTTGGAAGTTATTGTGGAATACCTGTCAACCACTAGTTCAAAAGAAATAGCGGAAATGCCAACTTCTAACAAGCTTTCAGAGAAAAATGCCATGTTTATGTTCCAGTGTTCATAACCCAACTGTGTAATGTGGTTGGGATTTGAATAGCAGGGGTTTGGCTCAGTGTTACACATGCTATAAAATTCACTTCAGTGGGAGGCCAGGCCTAACTGCGGTTACCGAACTTTTTTATGGTATTGTCATGTAAATGGTAGAAAAGTCACAAAACAGGGACTGAAGCAATAAACACATAAAATGTTATCATAACTGTGGTCCACACTAATAAATACCATTTTGAAAAGATTGTTCATTAGATTATTTCATTTTAGATAGATGCAGTAGCGACAGCAGTTTGACATTTATGTAGACTTTTACGGCATACCTCTTTTAAACATTACACATGAGCAACAAATGTATACAAATTACGTATTCTATAATTTTACAAAATTAACATATTGTCCAATTAAAATTTTGTACAACCTACATTCAATGATCAACAGGGGTTATTGCATTCTGGTGGTCTTACTCTGCCAGTCCCTTCTGCTCATTTTGTTTCAACACTGTGCCAAGCAGAGGGGAAAGAACTGGCAGAAAGGTTTAAAAATGAAGTCCAAAAACAAGGATTTGGGAGACCTAACTTTGTGACGACTTTTATCTTTTAATTGGAAGTTGGCGATTTTGGAACAGATGACATGTAGAATGGGTGTAATGAAAGCACAAGCTGTGGGTGTGGGAAAGGGATGTGGGCAACCCATCAGTTCCAGGACTTGGAAGTGCAAAACCATGGAAATAAAAGTAGCAATTTCAATTTTCTCCTGGCATACATATATATGTTGACTTAGGACAGCTTTTGCTGCAACTGAGGTGAAGATCATATCACTAAGGCTTAAACATTCCGATCTTATTTGCTGATAGTAAAAGGAAGAATGACAGATCAAAGTCCTCCTGCAAAGCTACTTCTGCATGGTTTGCTTTGTTGGGCAGCTGCTGCCAAGATGTTAAAAGATATGAAAGCGCGCTTACTGTACATTCTTGGTCACACAGCCCAGCTCCAGGTTTTCCTGTAAAAGTCTGCCTGGTAGATGGGCAGATACAGTGGATGGGTGGGTATACCAACATGTAGGATGTATCATGCACAAAAATATTTGCTGTGCTTGGCTATGTGTGTGGCAACCAGTATGTCTGCTTATGTGTCACCATGTGCTTCAAATAGAAATTAAACCAATGCATTCTGAGTAGCAAGGGAGTCATGTGTGCATGTTCTCACAGGTCAGACTATGTTAACATCCAATGGGATGCCTTAAAAAACCCACAGTTCCTTAACATCTTCTACTCTAGTGAAATACGCATAATAAAGAGTATAGAAGTAAAAGTAGCAAAATGTTTGATTTGACGTGGCTTGTTAAAAAGAACACCTAATTTATCAAAATTTAACCTAAAAACTTCAGAAATTGGGGGGTAAGTTGTAAATAGTCTTGAACATACCACCTTTTTGATTGTCAATGAGAAAATACTTGCTGCAGAAAAATACTTCTGTTGTATTTGTCTAACATCACTTATGGTAATACAAATGTATTGGCTGTGGCTCAGTGGTAGAGCGGTCCCTGGCAAAGCAGTCCCATGTCAGGCTTCAGTGTCTTGCCCAAGTGTCTTTGGGCAAGACACTGAACCCCAAGCTTCCCCCGATGCGGCTCCATCGGAGTGTAAATGTTTGTGAGTTTTTATCTGATGAGCAGAAGGCAACTTGTATGGCAGCCTTGGCCACAGTGTGTGAATGTGTAGTGACTGGTTCCTGTACTATGAAAAAGCGCTTTGAGTAGTCGTTGAGACTAGAAAAGTGAGTGTGAGGAGCATTCAGACCATTCAGACCACCACAGTTCCAAACTAAAAATGTAAGATCACCCATTAACAAAAAAGCTGTGTTCTCAATGAAAGCAAATGTAGAAAAGCAACATGCTACCGCCTTTCACTTTGTTAAATCCTAACAATAGTACATCCAAAGTGAAGTCCCTCAACACACAGAACATGTAGCACACAGAAAAAAAAAACAGATGAGACTGTGACACAAAAGGGAACGCGAGAGGAGGGCGGGAGGCTAACACTGTCTGTGATCACAATTTGACACAGGGCAGCAAATAGGAACAGCACCCCATAATTAGCTGTTTGAATCAGCAACTGGTTTTGCGCTAAAATAACTTCTAAATAAACACTCGTCAACAAAAACAGGAAACAAAAAGCACAAAATAGCAAGCACACTGGACAGGAGACTCTAACCTAATAGTGGCCTAATTAACCTATGGAGTGTAGGCTATATTAATTCTGACACCTATGATATTTAAAAACAGTCTCTGTGATCATATCAAATAACAATGCAATAAAACTACTTGCTGCATGAATAGCTGTTAGCCTGTTGTCATTGTTGATCCCCATCTGTTGAACCTTAGGCTGAATCTGAGAAAAAACTTAATGCCTCTGCAATGGCATTAGTATCGCAGCACTGGGTTTTGATCTTGTTTGCCATTCTGCTTTAAATGACTATATCGAGCACAAAGCGATTGAATATTGGAGTTGGAACCATATAACACAACTATTTGGCAAAATTGGGCCAGGACCTCTGCATTAAGGCGCCATCTCTGTCGAGCTGATCACGTGACTCTCTCTTCTATGCTAATTTTGAGACAGACTCTGTCATGCTGGCTGGTGGTCTGCACCGGTCTTATAAGACATCCATGCTCTGCACTTGTGTACTGATATCACAAGAAAAGTTTTCTCTTCAACGAGAAATATCATCCCATTTCAATATTATAACATTTCAAGGGACGACATCTCACCATACAGGCAATCGGAAATGTCACGCAATACTTACTTATTCATCATTCTCAAACTCGTAATGATCTAATTGGATTTCACTGGCTAAAAGAGACAGCAAAAACTAAATAAGTCTCCTAAAGCTCTGTTCTGGGCCCCGTTAAAAAATTAATCTGGAGTGTAGAGCTCAGAATGTCACCTTTACTGCTACAGCCTTGTTGGCCAGGCTAGTAGTCTGGTTAGGAGGGCTGCCTTCTTCCATTAGCATGGCTCTGATCAGCTTAACAGTTGGGCCTTTTGCCAACAGATAGGCATGAAGAAGTAGTCCTGTCCTGTCTGGCATGGCTTGGGGTTTGTGTAGCACACTTAGCAGTCTGGAGTGACCACTGATGCACCACATTTAGCAAACTCCCATCATTATAACACAAGTGGTGTGATGCAACTGCCAGTAACGGAAACCAGTGCAGATGATTCAGGACATGACTACTGCTTCTTTTGGTTTCACCTCTACATTCACAATGTGATATTTTTGGGATTGTATTTTGACTATGGTCTGATGGAGGTTAAGTGTCCCAATGATGAGCTGACCATGTACCATATGGCATTTTAAACTCAATGATGCTGAGAGATGACTGTAAAAAAAAGCTTTCACTTAACAATTTTTGGGTGCAAAAAGCCACTCAGTACTAGTAAAGGAATACCAATGAACTCAAAAACTGGTTGAAATAGGGAGTCCAAGGGATAATCATACAGGGGATAAGAAAAAATGTGGCAATGATGTTACAAAAGGATGATTTGAAAGAAAGAATAATGATGACACCCCCCTTCCCCCCCCCACCCTCCTACCTGTGGTGGAACAGATTGGACCAGCCGCAGAGCGTTCTGATTGCCGTGGCGACTGAGCATCAGCAGACAGATGGCTGCCTCCAAGCGTAGGGCAACGGGCCGTCTGAAGCTTCCACTGATTGGAAGTCTGTGCACACACAACACTGCTCACGCCCACATGCAAAGACTGGTGGCCTATGAAAAGGTTGACAAAAAATGGAGGACATGGTTGTTTTGATCTTGGAAGTGTCAGGCATCTTAACTGTTGCTGCTCTCGTAGACAAAGAAAAAAATCCAATATGGGTCACATTCATTGCTCAGAATTAGACAGAATAAATTCAAATCAATTCAATTTTATTTATAGTATCAATTCATAACAAGATTTATCTCGAGACACTTTACAGATAGAGTAGGTCTA
>NC_045733.1:18039834-18039930 GCF_008692095.1 Etheostoma spectabile
CCACACTCCAGAATTTACAAGAACCCAACAGTTCTAGTAGTTCCCCCCCAGAGCAAGCAACAGTGTGACAGTGGCGAGGAAAAACTTCCTTTTAGG
>NC_045733.1:18039940-18045965 GCF_008692095.1 Etheostoma spectabile
GGACAGACCCAGGCTCTTGGTAGGCGGTGTCTGACGACCGGTTAGGATTTAAAAATTAGTGGCAATAACAGTCACAGTAAAAGATAATGGAATAGTGACTAAAATAGTAGTTTGTAGTAGTTCATGGCATAACAGGGCACTGCTCGACATTACAAGGCACAGCAGAGCGTAGCAGGGCACTGCAGAGCGCAGCAGGATGTAGCAGGGCATCGCAGGACGTGTAGCAGGACCACGGCAACAGCTGCTACCATGATTTTGGAGCCTCCCTGATCCAAGGAAACATGCTGGGGGAAAAAGAACATAAGGACTCCGGGGAATGACTCCTCAGAGCTAGGTTAGTAACAAGCATTTGTGGGACAGGGATGCACACAAATGGAAAGATAAAGAAGAGAGGAGCTCAGTGTCTCAAAGGAAGTACCCCAGCAGTCTAAAACTATTACAGCATAACTAAGAGAGACAGGGTAAAGAGAGGAGCCTGGTCGGGCTGTACTGCCTTGCCTCTCTCTCTAGTTTTATTATGTTATTCATTATATGGTAGAAGAGTCTGACAACTATGACGAGAAGCAGGTGGGCCGGGTTGGGCGGACGCTGCAACTCATTGCTGCCTAACCATAAGCTTTATCAAAGAGGAGAGTTTTAAGTTTACTCTCAAAGGTGGTGACGGTGTCGGCCCCTGGAACCCAGACCGGAAGCTTGTTCCACAGTGGAGGAGCCTGATAGCTGAAGGCTCTGGCTCCCATTCTACTTTTAGAGACTCTAGAAAACACAAGGAACTCGGAATTCTGGGAGCGTAGTGCTCTAGTGGAACAATAAGGCACTAAGAGCTCTTCAAGATAATATGGTACTTGACCATTTAGAGCTTTATAGGTCAGGAGGAGGATTTTAATTTCAATCCTGGATTTTACAAGAAGCCAATGCAGAGAAGCAAATACAGGAGAAATATGATCTCTTTTCTTAGTTCTTGTAAGAACACGCGCTGCAGCATTCTGGATCAGCTGGAGAGTCTTGAGGGACTCATTTGAGCATCCTGATAATACAGAATTAGAGTAGTCCAGCCTGGAAGTAACAAATGCATGGACAACTTTTTCAAGATTGTTTTGAGACAGGATGTTCCTAATTTTGGCAATGTAACGAAGATGAAAAAAGGCTATTCTTGAGTTTTGTTTTAGATGGGTGTTAAAGGATATATCCTGATCAAAAATAACTCCTAGATTTCTGACTGTAGGGCTGGAGGCCAGGGCAATACCATCCAGAGTAGCTACTGTATATCCCTAGATAATGAAGTTTGGAGGTGTTTACGGCCAAGCACAATAACTTTAGTTTTTTCTGAGTTTAAAATCAGAAAATTGGAGGTCATCCATGATTTTATATCATTTATGCATGCTTGAAGTTAACCAAACCGACTGGTTTTGTCTGGCTTGATTGATAGAGATAATGGGGTGTCATCCGTATAACAATGAAAGTTAATTGAGTGTTTCCTAATACTATTGCCTAGAGGAAGCATATACTGTATATCTGGCTGCTGGTTACTAGAGATGAGTGCTATTTTAATCACAGGCACATATAATCAGATGAAACTGACCCAGTAAGCTACATAACCTATACCCACTCAGCAATATTTTAGTAAATAATTAATTCTCCTTAGGATCTTAATTTTCAAATATATCACTGCTTGTGTTTATTTTCGTTATAAGTTATTTTTCAATTTGATTTTATTTTTACGTTGAAGAAGACATTATTTCTTGGCATTTCTGATTCAGTATTTAATTGAAAATGAAAATAAATTATTGATTTATTTCAGACACACGTTTGTTATTAAAAACATAAAACTATAAAATCCTATTCATGGTTGAATTGAACTGTATCAAATTGGCTTTGAATCATAGTACATCATTAAAAATATATTGGTATCGTTTTTATTTTGCATCGTAGACTGTGAATGTAGATTGGCATCAGAATGAGTGTGAGAGATAGCCATCAGTAGTGTTAGAATTCATTATAAACCTGTACGTTATTATTGTTATTCCATGGATTAACAAGACCGTAGTCATGTAAAGGTTAAAAATTACATAAAATCTGCAAGCTTAGGGAGCCGGTCCAGTTGCAATATATAGATGTTCTATGAGCTGGATGACTTAGAATCATCGCAGTTAAGACAAAAGCTACATATGCATGCATATGTGTAGGTATATATTGTCAAGATTATCTGCAGGTCACATTAGTTTTAATATCTAGTCACACGCAACACATTTAAATGATCTTACCTGCATGCTTCAACTTAGACATGCCCTCTGTTAAAAACACCCTCAAACAATCCAGTCCGCAAACTCATTCAACTGTGAAATAGACAATAACACAGCATATCGCAGCAGCCATTTCCATACACATACACACACACAGACACACACACACGTGCGCACACACACACACACACACGCACAAAATGGATCCAATGGAGGAAAATAGGTTGCATGTGTCTCTTGCCTTTCCAGCAACTCCTGTTGCCATAAATATCTTGTTATGAAAGGCAGGTAATGAAAAGCGCCGCTTTGGTAATCTGTGACGGAAGACAGTTTCATGCTAATTTAGCTTCCGTCACCTCCCTTGCTCCCTCCACCACCCCACTGAGACAACATTTTATCCGAGGCATTTTTCAATACTCACTACTTGAGAGGCAATTCGGTAGGTGCCTGAAAAGTATTGAATTTGGTACCCGGCCATAGTCATCCATTTGCTGGACCATTTATGATTGTGACGTGTATTCTTTGTTTGCTTTAATTTTGTTTCTCTTTGCTGGTGGCGGAGCCAAAGGATGACAAAGTTTGTTGGTCAATCCATCTGCCCAAAACTTTGGTCCATTGCCATGACATGTACAATAAATAGTTTTGGTCCCCAAGAATACATTTAGTCACATTACTGTTTTGAGTGGTTTTGTTGTGTATTTTGTATTTTTCAAGTAGTTTTCTTTAAATCGGTATTTTAAAATGTACTTGATTACATTTTTAAGTTTTTTATTTTGTTGGATTACAAATCCTATCCGTTACTGAATAATAATAAAAAAAAACTTCAAAAGTCAAAAGTCAAAAGTAAAGCCATGTGCTTAGTTTGAAGAGAACAGATTGCTCTGTTAAAGGATTATAAAACCAAGACCAGCTTTGTCATATCCCACAAAATCTCCAAAAACAGTACGCCATTTTCTGAAGGGGAGTTCATTAGAGAGTGTTTGGTGAACTCTGCTGTGCTAATATGCCCAGAGGAAAAAAAAAAAGAGATGTTTAAGAACGTGCCGCCTGACGTAAATTTAATTATGAGCAGAATTGAGTATAACCTATTGGTCCGGCCCCTACAACCGTCCCTGTTTCTCATGTGGCCCTTTGGGAACATGAATTGCCCACCCCTGCCATTGAGCAACGTAGGTAGGAGAATGGCTAAATGAATTCACATACGTCTAATTAGCTCATACGGACTACTTCGGTGTGTAGAAGCTAGCTGCTAGTCTGGTCTGTGAACATTCAGGTCTAACCCAGTGGTTCTCAACCTTTTTTGTGCCAGTGCCACCCTATCCATTATCCAGGTCCTTAATCGTCCCCCATCAAATAAGATGTAGGCTAATTGCCCTGAATAGTAATGCCTAATATTAGGCCTAATGTTGTTACTATTGTTATCAAAAATAATCCAAAAATATTATCATAGAATGACAAACATATTATATTATATTGTTTCCCAGGTATCAAAAAGCCATATGAATAGAAATTATATTTACAGGTGTTTAAAAAAACGCAACCATTTGACATTATATTTAAACTAGGTAACAACAGCCATCAGAAACAACATAAGAAACAGCTAGCTATTAAATAGTCAAGTCTATTTTTTTTATTCAAATCTAAGTCTATAATCCAATTGGTAGGTATTCCAAGGTATTTAGGGCCCGAGCGCTGACAGCGGCGAAGGCCCTATTGGAACTGGAGGAATTACTATGCTCCCGGCAAATTAATTGCCTTTTTTAAGGGGCTTAACATTCAAACACTCACCAAATTTGGCAGTCACGTCAAGGCTGTTGAAAATGTATGTATTTTGAGGGTTTCTAAAATTAAGAAAATTGAGCCGTTGCAGTTTGTTCAACGTAGACTCAAGGAACTTGGTACACATATGTAGCATGGTAGGACGGACATAAAACTCCATTGGAGCCATACCCTAAACCCAAGATCTTAAAATATTAAAGATGAAAAGTTATTAAAAGAAAAACTTTTCGTCATGGCGTGGCGGGGCGGCCATTTTGTGCATTTTGCCATTGAAACAGGAAGTGGGTGTAACTTGAGTGGACATTGTCCGATTGGCTCGAAACTTTTCAGGATTCATCAGAGTCCAACCCTGAGGACATATACACGCCAATATTGGCTCAAAGTCATAACGCTCCCTAGTGGCAACAGGAAGTAGGCCTAAAAGACAAGGTGCTGTACTTTAACAAACTCCTCCAAAAGCTTTTATCAAATTGACTTCAAATTCAGTCTGTGTCATCTAAAGACCTTATGATGAAAAGTTATTAAGAGAAAAACTTTTTGTCAAACGGTGTGGGCGTGGCATGGTGGCCATTTTGAATGTTTAGCAATGAAGGAGAAAGTGGCTGTAACTACAATGTACGTTGTCGTATTGGCTTGAAATTTCCCACAATCACCAAGAGTCCAGATCTAAGGACATCTACAGGCCAATATAGAGTTTTGGAGACACCTCCACCAACTGGCAACAGGAAACCAGCCTCACATGACAAACATGCAATGTTTCAATATGTAGTCAATCAAATACCTTCTAACTGCAACAGTGGCATAAAGCAGACAGCTATGGAAGCCTTAACATAAAACCAGAGATTATTTCTAATATGCGAAATGTGAAATTATAACCAGCCATGAAGCAGACAATTGGTGAGTATGACGTAAAAGTAAACCATTGGCAACACTGTTGCATGTAGTTCAAAGTCAAGCTCCTTTTTATTGTTTCACAACCAACTATATCAACATTTTATGTTGATGCACTACCATATATTGTTTATTTTTATTTTTTGTGGTAAATGCACATCTTAAATAATAGGTAGGTGTTGAGCGCACATCGAATGGAGTTAGAGAAAATTATGTCCCAACTGATGCATACTTGTGTGTACTGCTCATCTTTTTCCTTTCCATATTTCGTAGAGTGTTCTTTCTGCCATATTTTAGGAAACATCAAAAATCATTACCTTCATACTGTATATTCAAACATAAACAAACTGGTGTCCCATAGCAACAATAGAATCAAAGATAGAATTAAATAGAATCAATAACCATTTGGGCTGAAAACATAAGAATACATGTTGTTGTTGTCATAACAACACACTGACTACTGGGACCCAACTTTAGTTCTGACACACATTCACTCAGACAGCAGTTTGTATCAGAGAGTCATTTGACTGTGACAATCCAAAGGTGCACATTGCAACAGGAGAAAAAACACTGGAAAACATGGACTTCAACTCCAGAGAGAATCAACCAATCAATTTCTATCTCAGTTCACTTGAAGAACAAGTACGGTGTGAGTTGAAGGACAGCAAGGCGACACTCACCCAATGTGAATCTGAGGGGAGAGTTCACCTGATCATCCGAGAGGACTTGTTGGCCGATCTCCTCGATCAGCTCCAACAACAGAGAGAGGGCAGCAGTTGGGGCCATGAGAAAGAGCTGATGCAGAGGGAGATCTGTGACTTGAAAGTTCAGCTTGCTGAACGTGTCCCCTCCCCACCCAGGGAAACAGAGCATCTGAAATCCCAGCTGGGAAAAATTGAGCAAGGTGGAGGAAGCACTCCTAAAACAGGATGAGGAGGCAAAGGAGATTCTGGAAAGATCCCAGGCTTACCATGGAGCCCAGCTGGAGATGCAGGACCGAAACAACAAGAACCTCATGGATGCTCTTGAGAAAAAGTATAAACATCAGCTGGAGAGTCATCTCAACCAGTGGAGCGTGGACAAATCATCCCTCCTTCAGGCCACAGAAAGCC
>NC_045733.1:18045975-18047585 GCF_008692095.1 Etheostoma spectabile
TCAGCAGGAAAAAGAGCAGGAGTGGGAGAGGACTAAGAGCACCTGGAGGTGGGTGGTAGATCTTCAGAGCCAGGTAATGCAAAAGCCAAAGAAAAAGTGGTACAAAAAGCTTCTGCCTGGCTGAGGAAGAGAAAATGCATTTGTACTGGTATAGTATCTGTCTGTCTGTCTGTCTGTCTGTCTGTCTGTCTGTCTGTCTGTCTGTGTGGGTCTGTGTCTGTCTGTCTGTCTTTGTGTGGATCTGTCTGTCTGTGTGTGTTTGGGTCTGTCTGTCTGTCTATCTCCGTGTGTGTCTGGCTGTCTATCTGTGTGTGTGTTTGTGTGTGTTTGTGCATGTGTGTCTGTCTGTAGTCTTTATGTGTGTGTGTGTGTGTGTGTGGGTATGTGGGGGTGTGGGTGGTCTGTTGTGTCTCGCTCTGTCAATCTGTGTGTGTATGGGTGTGTGTGTGTGTGTGTGTGTGTGTGTGGTGTGTGTGTGTGTTGTGGTCTGTCTGTCTTTATGAGTGTGTTTTGTCTGTGTGGTCTTGTGTGTGGTGTGGTGTGTGTGTGGGTGTGTGTACGCGTGCAAGTGTGTATGGGTGTGTGTGTCTGTTGTCTGTCTGTGGTGGGTGTGTGTGTGGTGTGTGTGTGGTTGTGTGTGTGTTGTGTGTGGTGTTGTGTTGGGTATGTGTGTGTGTGTGTGGTCGTGGTTGTGTATGGATATGTGTATGTCTGTCTGTCTGTCTGTTGTGTGTGCGTGCGTGTGGGTCTGTGTGTGTGTGTGTGTGGGACTGTGTGTGTATATGGGTATGGTGTGGTGCTGTCTGTCTGTCTGTCTGTTGGGTTGTGAGTGTTGTTGGTGTGTGTGTGTGTGTGTGTGGTGGTGTGTTGTGTGTGTGTGGTGTTTGCGCAGGGTGTGTGATGCGTCAGTGCAGTAGTGTTGGAGTTGTAGAGCTTGTAGTCAGTGCGTGCTACATGCTACATGCTACATGCTACAGTTGCTTTCTGCTCGCCCCTCTCTGCTTCCAGCTACTGCCACCGGACAGCCCTTTGTTTTCAGGGGCTGAATGAGGAGCCGAGTGTGTAAGCTCCTCGCCGGTACATAGCCTCTCCACTGCCAAGACCTCGTACACGCCTCCCGTGGGACACAATGGTAACGGTCCCTCGGGTTCCAGGCAAGTTGTACAGGATCTCGGAGCAGCAGTGGGCCCCAGAGAGCGGCCTGCAGGCCCATCGGTGGTGGAAACACCCTGATGCCGTCAACCACTGTCCCAGTATGGGTAAATAGCCCCAGCTATGGGTAAATAGTGACGACCCCAACAGCGGTGCAGGTGGAAGATGTTGATGTGAGAACCACCACAACGTCTGGGAAGGAGGAAGAAGGCAACTCCACAGCTACGTGGGTTACATCGGAAAGGTACAGTGGCTAGGGGAGCAAACCCTGTGGCGATGTGAGAAAACTGAAACTATTCCCCACAGCTATATAATACTACTGCATACACACAAACACTAGCTAAAACACTAGCTAAAACACTAGCTAAAACACTAGCTAAAAATGATGTCATGTTTATTGGTGTGCCGACCCTGGGCCTGTCCTACATGTGTACTGTGGTTTGTCTTGTTAACTTGCA
>NC_045733.1:18047595-18048181 GCF_008692095.1 Etheostoma spectabile
AGGCGATAATGAGATGACTGTGATCACCTGGCCGGTCCTCCCAGACTACTTAACCCCGCCTGCCCCGAGACCGGGCGGCTGCATTCTCCCAACGGCGCACCAACAAGTTTTCTCTCTGTTTGAGTTTTCCCTTTGTTAACTACTGACAACATGCACCTCGCATTCTCCATTACATCCACCTTCATTTCATCACTGATATTGACAATCACACCTCATCGTGCACTTATCATTATTCAATAAATGTCACTTTATTATTGTTACGTTGCTGTGCATCTCCGTCTTTTGTTGTGGCCCGTGAGCCGGTCGTAACAAGTTGGGGGCTTGTTTGCCGTGATATTAAAACCATGGTTTTATTTAATTAATCCTAGTTAGTTGCGGTTGAGGTAATTTGGTTTAGTTGAGCTAGTCTATTGTTTAATGTTAAGTTGCACTTCAGTCATGTGTATTATAGTTTGATTTATTAATCAGGGAAATGCAAACGCTCATTTGCATCCTAAACCCCCACAATATAAATTGGCTCAAATTATTTTATATGTTAATTATAATATACTAAATTTTTTTTTTTTTGTCCAGAAGTACATGTTGT
>NC_045733.1:18048191-18048876 GCF_008692095.1 Etheostoma spectabile
AAAATAATTAACCCTCCTGTTGTCCTTGGGGTCATATTTGACCCATTTTCAAAAAAAAGATTCAAAATCAGAAATTTGGGTTTCCTTCAACCAAATTGTAAAAGAAAACGTAGATGGTTCCATACAACGCTCCTCACAAGTTACATAATTGATCAGTTTACTATTTTCATTGAATTTGGGTGTTTTATATTCATAGCATTTTAAGAAAAGAAAAAAAGATTTAAGAACACTAAAAATGTGACAGAAAAGTAGGGAAAAGCAACAAAAAAGTCTAAAAAAAATCAACAAAGACATTGTGAAAAAGTAAGAAAGAACTTCGGGAAAAGTTAGAAAACATCAAAAAGGGACAACAAATGTCGGAGAAAGCTTCAAAAACTTGGTCAAAAAATTGACAAAGAACTTTGGGAAAAGTGACAAAAGTGTTTTAACTTACAATTTTGAGCCAGAAAAACTAAATGTTGGTCTATGGGAAGACAACACGAGGGGTAAATTAACAGCAAGGGGGCTTTTTTTTTAGGACATTTTTCAGGTTTACAATGAGTCTCATATAGCTTTAGACTTTAAGACATAACAGGTTTATTTAGGGTCACAGCTGCAAACACAGCTACAATTCAAAGTTTTATGAAAAAGAAATGCTTTAGAATATACACTGGTTATTGTCAAATCAGCTACAAACTTGAATTAT
>NC_045733.1:18048894-18049115 GCF_008692095.1 Etheostoma spectabile
CAGTTTACTTCTTTATTTTGGGAATAATCAATAAATCCAATGATTTTAATCAGGGTTCCTACACCTATTCCAAGGTCTAGTTCAAGCACCTTTCAAGCACTTTCAATGTCCATTTTTAAAGCGTTTTCAAGTACCTTACACCACCGTAAGTTACATACCAATACATAGTCAAAATTATTATTAGTTTTTGTGTCACATTTAAAGACATAATGCTATAAACA
>NC_045733.1:18049125-18054453 GCF_008692095.1 Etheostoma spectabile
TGGTGTTTCGTAATAGCAGAAGGATCAGATATTTAAGCAAAACACAAGTTTTATTTTCAAATTGTATCACTGTCTAAGTAGACTTTGAACAGAACTATTTGACAGGCCTTGGTTTTGGGACACATTCTTGATATATACAAGGTTTGATCAAAATCTGAGACAGTAATAACAACAACCTGTAATTCCATTTTAACCCAGAGGACTCTGACAGCACACAGCCACCTGCCTGAAAAATAGCCTTTCATTGTCTTTCAAAATGTCTTTCATTGCCAAGACACATACAGTGGCTTGAATAAGTTTACACACCCATGCTAAATGGAACTTTATCAGGATGCATAGTATCCTGGATCCATGAAATAACTGGCTTTTAAAAATAAAAATCTGCTTGCTTCTATGGGAATTTAACATAAGGGTGTATACAGTACTCATGCCCCCTGTATTTTAAGGAAGAACATTTATTTATTTACAATACATTCGAAAGAAAGAAAATTGGTTTCCTTAAAAGGATGGATTTTCTTTTTTAATTTTTTTTTTAATAGAGGCATTAAGATCAATTTCCAAAAGAAGTTTTTTTA
Organism: Etheostoma spectabile; assembly: GCF_008692095.1. Lineage (NCBI taxonomy): Eukaryota > Metazoa > Chordata > Actinopteri > Perciformes > Percidae > Etheostoma > Etheostoma spectabile. The sequence continues at coordinate 18,049,701 of NC_045733.1, forward strand.
TTCCTCTTTTTAAATCAACTTTAGCAAGGGTGTGTAAACTTATTCAAGCCAATGTACATGTATCTAATAGAGCAGTGTAAATATTATATAAGGCCTTCCTCAACATGCACATGTATTTTTAAGTCCCATTAAAGAGGGGTGAGGTGGGATCACATTTGAGCATTTAAAAATTTGAAAAGCTTGAAAGTAACGAAAGTAAGTTAGTAAAGTTACTTTCTGAAGTAACTAGTTAGGGCCTGAGCGCTGACAGCGGCAAAAGAATTCCTTCTTCATTGGTGATGCTTCGTACCGCCCCCTATGCGTAAGCCACGCCCACTTTTATAACTGACCCATTTAAGGCATAGTCTTGTGTGAGGTATCAATGAACTCAGCAGAGACTGACCCGCCCCCCATGATTCGACCACGCCCCTACAGATAATGAATTGTATGACGTAGAGTCTTGTGTGAGGTATCAAGGTATCACTGAACTCAGCATGGAGTTCCATCTTTATTGGTGACCATTGCAGTGTCTGAGAGTCGCACAAATGCACGGTCGCAAGTAACGGCGTCCGCCATTAACCCTGACATGCGCACATTAGCAAGGGCCCGTCCAACGCTGCTTGCAGCTTTAATTTTACTTGTACTTGAGTAATATTTCATCAAAGCATTGGTATTTTTACTTTACTACAATATTTAAGTACTTTTTCCACCTCTGCCTGAAATGATTCTATTGATGCTAATGATTAACCGTTTATCGACAATAAGAATTATGACCATTTCACACTGTCAGTTAAACATTAAAAACAATAGTATTACATCCAAAATAAATTAGTTATGAAATATGTTTTTCTGTATTGCAAAAGAAAAACATAGGCTATACACATACTTTGTAACTGCTAGTTAACCTGCTAGTGCACCTCTCAGGTGGATTTGTTGGATTTGTTGTCGGACACAACAAATTGCCTCTCGGGGACATTAAAGTTATTTAAGTCTAAGTGTAAGACATGTACCACATTGACAGCTGCGGACACGTGTGCACCGCAAAGACGCTCAAAGTGGTTTCAGGAAAGTGTGCACGTGTCCACGACAATGCACAAAACATCATGGCTGCGCGACCAGTGCATGTCAACAGTTGTCTGCAGACGCTGAGAGCGGAAAATACCTCCGAGCGCCACCGCGTGAACTGGGACTCAGTTGCTGTCCCAGTTCAGCTGCTTGATAGCTAAAGCGTATTCATGGGTTAACAAGGGTCTATCCACCTATCGGTCAGAAAAAAGAAAAAAAAATCTAAATTGGCATCCCTAGATAATTCTTAATGATTCTAGCGAGCTTAAGAGTTTTAAAATTCTATAAAACATAAAAACACAATGATGACATGAATTATTTTGGCAGCCATGTGCACTTTGATTTAACTGCTGTAAAACAGAGTTTGGAAAGCTAAATGAGGAAGTCTGATGCGGCAGCTCATGGGCATAGACGTACACTTAAGCACATGCATGACAGCCCCCCCAAAGCTGACAAAAGAGAATCTGTGAACCTAGCCACTTTATCTCATATTAATGTATTTGAGGAAAAGATTGCTCCTCTTCTCACCTAGCTTCCTTTGCCCCTGAGCCAGAGAGGGAGTTGGCTCATCGCAGAGCGAGTCATTGATCAGGGTGGATTGCAGGAGACAGCAGCTCAGAGCTGCGGCCCTCAGAGGAAGACCCTCTCACATATTCTGGCAGCCCTTGCAACAGAATAGATAATTCTGGAACAGCAGCTCCTTCTACACCTTGTGCCAACAAATTTACAATTCAAACATGGACCAAGGTGTTGAAGAGGAACGTTAGAAACACTTTGATTTGTTTTTATAAGAGATTCGACGGAGGTCTGATACACAGAAGACCCTATAGTGTTTAGCTCTTCAAAGGAATATAAGGTACACAATGTAAATGTGGTCAGATATTATTTAACACAGCCAATATACTGTCATTTTAATTAAAACCAATAACAGAAGTTAGTCATTGAAAGATTAGGTTTTCATATAGGACAATCTTTGATCAGAGGCTAGGAATGAGTTACTGCTGGGAATTTAACCAGCAGGGTTTTATTACTATCCCAGGGAGATTGGCAGAAAATACAATGACACCATGTAGGCCGCTGTGGATACAAAAGACAGAAAGGGACAAGCGGATTGCCTTTCCGAACAGCTATTGCAAAATAAATGCTTTTGTGTTATTTAGTGGTTGTGTGTTTGCAACGGGCTTTGCGGTTTACTCTGACTATTTATGGATATATAACAATTTATCTTTATAACATTTGTTTATCAAGATTGTTCAGAGTGCAAGTCTGTTTAGATGTTGCTGTGCTCCAACTACTGTACATCATCCAGTCTTAGTGTTGTTATGTATATGTGCACCCGCTCTTTCCAGACTATGTTTATCTCTCACTGTGTGCCTCACAGCCTTCAGGCACGAGAGCTCAGGTTCCACTGCCCTCCCCAAAATTGAAAAGCTCATCAGGAGATAATTCTGGGAGCTGCCACAATGCCAGCTATGTGCCGCTGTCGCCTTATCTTCCAGGCCTTTTGCGCCCTACTGCTTCTGTCCGTGCCCTGGGGAAGACAGCTTAGTACCCATTCTGGCTACAGTAGCAGACGAGAGCAGGGCAGTAGAGATCACTCATTTTAATAGGCCTGTCACATCTGTTTTTAGAACCTGGGGAGGTCTCCTTCTGCTGGCCTCCCAATGAAGTGACCCCAAAATGATGTGACAAGCTGTGATGAGCTTGGGAAGGCGAGTTTTAGACCAGGGGAGCAGAAGAAGGGAATAGAGACAGTATGAAAGAGTGAAGGGATTACATCAAAATCCTAAAATCTAGAGTAAAGCATGCACTATGATTTAGACGTTTTTGAAAATAATCATGAATAATTTTCTGTTTATTTCAATGAAGGAATTAGATACTGTGCAATTATGAATGTTTCCTTGTCTTAATGCTTTCTCTCACCAACAGAGCTTTAAAAAAAAAAATCAAAATTAGGGATTACAGTGGTCATGCTGTTAAATATCTCTATTGGTCAGAGCAGACAAATATGCAATAGTGCAAATGTGGTTGACGAAATATGAGTCTCTTATTAATATATGAAGTTGGGTTTGTGTTTGTTCGTATTCTTTTGCCCTCAATCTGACACCCCAAACGATGTAATGTCCCATATGTTAAGAGCACCTGAACTGATTAAACAACAGGAGCACACTCAGGGCAACCACCAGCTTGATTTATATGCAATATACACTGGTGTGTTTTTGTGTATGCGCTTAATGTTGGTCTGATTGCATTTCCATCGTAAAAAAAAAAAAAGAACTTACTACTACACTAACCTTCAACAGCTAGATACTATAGTGCTGATTTAAATTTATTCAAGGGATTTAGCACTAGATAGCACTTTCTCAAACAAACAAGTCGTGGGTGGCAACATGCCTGACTTAAACTCCACTCTAACAAATATACTGTAAATCGTAAAGGCTCTCAGATATCGCAGTGCTTAAAGTGTTATGAATTCAGGGCTGAGCTTCTTACGTTCACCAGGGAATTGTTTTCTCTACTCACCATGAACAACTAATCATTGATATCAAACTCAGTTTTCTCATCCACTTATCACAGTGCTGCATTCTAAATAAAAAAAAAACAACACTAACTGGGACTGCTTTGCAAGTAAAACTTAAAACTAACACACCACTTTCTTCTATAGGCTTAGTCAACAATATTGTGATTGCTAACTCCTTGGAGTGTAAAACAGGTCCACATCGATATGGACATTTAGACAATTCATATCGGACCTAACTAAGATATTGCAAACCCCTCTACTACTAAGCCCATATCTCAGGCTTGGCTGACAGAGGCATTTAAAAGAAAAAGGTGGTATATAAAGGATGCACGTAGTAAAAAAATCTATTTCAAAGCCGTTAACATACCAGCATTGAGAACCAGGGTTCAAATCAAATTGTTAAAAAGTTAAACCTCTGTTAATCCCATTGAGTCTATTTTTAACAATAACAAATATATGTATACATACACAGTATGTTATTACACTGGTGAAAAAATAGATCTTAATTCCACAATCCCACATGTATTCTACTGATCACTGCATTTTTGGCAGTATATTCAGCTAAGTAATGGATGTCTGAGCTATCAGGGAAATTTGTAGCCGTTTCCTTTACAAGGGCTTCTCATTCCAATCAGCAAGTGTCAGCTCAGTTTGCCTTGTAATTAATGACTACTGACTGGCCACTAACGGTCCAATAAGTCTGCCCGATAGGTCTAGGCAGCTGAAGCCTGCAGTAAAAGGGGAGGCTTGAAATGTTGGTAAGGCAAATGACTAACTGCCAACAATCATTTTTGTGTGCATTTAGTCTTTTAATTACTTTGATTTTCAGAGGACAAACTAAGAAACAAATGGCTCCCTTGATACTGGATGCTTACGTCCTCAACTCCTACCCTCCCTCACTTTGGCCGTGCAATTCAATTGAATTTTTAATTTCAAACCATTTAGCATTACATTTCAGCCCATGTGCTGAATTTCTACTGTAACTAACCCAAATTGGGGGCATTTGGGGTAAATGTGTAGTAGTAGTAGTAGTGGTAGTAGTGGTAAAAGTGTATTGTGAAACGAGCCAGAGTTCTTTCACAATGACAACTTATTACAGTTGATTGCAAATGTAGTGTGTGGACTGAACATATGTAAATGCATGTCTGAAGTGGTGATAACATTATGATATATATATATATATATATA
>NC_045733.1:18054463-18055464 GCF_008692095.1 Etheostoma spectabile
TATATATATATATATATATAGACATATGTTTTAGACATTTGTCTACAGCGAGACGTCTTCATTTTCTCCAGAAGCGCCAATGGCTTCTTTTTGTTATGGTTTAAATACCTGTTTTAACATGAGACATACAGGGATTTGTTTTCTCTCATTTTCATGATATTTTGGTGGTTACATGGCCAGGCAGTTTGAAACAGATGCATTATGTGGTATAAGTGCAACATGTACTGTTTTTTCTCCTCAGAAAATTGTACATCCTTACAATTTTATAATAAATGTCTGCTTTTTGACAGAGTTTCTTTGTTTTTAAATTCCATTGTAGCCTCTTTGTTCTTTGTTTCCCTGAACTCACAATCTCTACAGAGTTTCATGGTGTTGTCTGAGTGCATCCACATTAGTGCATTCCCTCAAAACATCAATAAGGGTGCTCTTATCTATGAAGGCTTAGGGAAAGTGCACACAAACATGTCTGTACGGGTAGCATGCTCTCACGCATGCAAAAAAACAGCACAATGAGTAGCTGAGTCCCACACAGTCCCGCACAGACAAATACAGTCAAGATGTAAAGAACTGACAATATGAACAACCCTGGGGATGAGTGAAAACAATTCATATCAGATTGAAAGATCTTGCCTAGGATTAGGTACCTAAACGCATTGCCAATATGGTGCAGGTCCTGCCATGACCAGTATCTTTTGGACCGAATGGCATCGCAGATTCCTATGCCTCATTTCAGTGCCACTTACATGTCCGTGCTTTCCTCTGGTGCTCCAAAAAAGGACGTTACAGGCAACAGTAGCATCACTGCATGTGACGCTAGTTAATATTACATTTGGCATCAGGTAACGTTAGCCTACCGTTAGTAGCTTGCTTAACCCTCATGTTGTCCTTGGGTCAAACTGACCCATTTTCATATCAATGTTCTTTTTAACTGCTCAATTGTAACTACACAAAATAACATGATTGATTCCACAGAACACTCTTTGGCAAGTACAAATCTCTAC
>NC_045733.1:18055474-18055579 GCF_008692095.1 Etheostoma spectabile
TTCATTTTGGGGTGTCTTATTCAATTTTATAGCAGGGGTTTTGAACTACTAAAGAGTAAAAGCTGACATATTCCAGTCTGTGATTATCCATCAACATACTTTCCT
>NC_045733.1:18055589-18060338 GCF_008692095.1 Etheostoma spectabile
TCTAAATAATTCCTAATTTCTGCTTTTCTAACTCAAACATTTTGTATAATTTCCTAATAATAAGGTTCATTGACCATAAATCTCAAAAATAACTGTAAACTAAAGTTAATAAGTTAACGTTACGTACTGTTGAAAACGTCAAAAAAAGAGACAAACAATGAAAAAAGCGTCAAAAGTGTTGAAAAAAAGGAACAAAAATATAAGAAAATGTTAAAAAAAATTTAATAAAAAGCAGCTAAAGAAACAGCAACTAGCTGCACTTTTCAAGACACCATGGCCACTGCTGCAGTTGGAAACAACAACACTGACGGGAATTAATGGTGCATTCAACTGCACCTCGTAAACATAGTAGTGAAATAAGTTACTTCATTTTATTTGACCACATGGCCTTAGCAATAAACAAGCCATTTTTAACGTCACGTGTTTTAAAAGAATTAGTTCAGGCAGTGTTTAGGCACTGTTTTAAAATATGTTAGCACTGGTATCAGAAAAAAACAACTATCCCCAACCCTTATCTTGCAAGCATTATAAATGGCATACTGTATCTTGGTTCCGTGCAACAACCTGCATTATTCAATACTGAGTTGTGGGTGTCCAGTTTATTGAAGCTCTAATGTTATAACGGTATATTTTCCTCAGAAGCATGAGAATGCGACAAAATACTTGTCAAATAGTTACACACAGGTTCACTACGTATTCCAACGAGTCCTCTAACTAAACAATAAATATGTAATTGTTCATTGTCATCTAAAAGGACACATGAACATTTTCTTCAGGCAGTGCCTTCCCAAACTATTGCATTTGACTGTTCCAAAAGTAATAAACATAACCATTTGTCGATCTACTATGGTTAGAATTAAGATTTGGTGAACTTTATTCACAAAAACTATCTGGTTATCTGTCTATGATTAAAAAAATTTCATGATTTTTGGATACGATTAAAAGAATACTACATTGACTGGAAGAAAATGGAAATAAACAGCAGCCACGAGATTTTGTGGCACCAATAATAGCAATATATACTACTTTCACCTTAACTCTGGACAATAAATAGTCTTACTTTACATGGCCACAACACTTCCTTGTGAGGTATATCTAAACATGTAATACAAGTTGCATTACGCATAACAAATGCTGTTGTTTTTCTTGTAAGGACAGTATTGTGTATAGTCATAAATCTTAAAAATAACGGAGACTTTTAACAAGAGACACAAATGTCCAACAAGTGCAAAAAGGAAATAAATAAGCTGCTATTCTGCCACTGAAAGATAATTTATCTCACTTAAAGTGCAACTACACCTACTTTAAATACAACTAGATGAGACCAGCGAAAGCCAAATGTACTGTCAATGTCCTTGAACGCAACACTGAACAGACTCACTCAACTGTGAGCCACTTTAGAAAAGAGCATTTGCTAAATGCTAACACCATCGATGGCATGTTAAGATTTTTTCCTGCAAAGTACCTTGCCTCTGCTTGATCTAACCATTCAAAAAGGATAATGTTATCCAGCATGTGTTCACACCATCCGCACAGCATACTCAAGCGTGTTTACCTGTAGTGACAATCATGTGGGAGTATTTGGTCGGCTTCTTTCAGGGTCAAGTAATCAGCCATCTGATATAAGGCAGCCACTATTTTCGTATCATCCACATCCAAGTAGCAAAACAACCCTTGTTCAATCATAGGAAACACAACAAGAGGGAAAGGAAATTGCTTCTGATGATTATCTGTGTGCACTAACTCATACCCAAGGGCAACTGTTCATTTACATCCAAGACTGGCATTTGACAAAAAGGAGACACATTCCAGATGTCTTTATACCCTTTTTGTTTGGTGCTGGATTAGGGTGTGGACAGCAGTGAAATGTGTGATGTAGTGAACTACTTTCAACCTTGGCAAATGTGGTGTTTACGATCCATCTCCCCATTACCTTTCACAATAAAAGCCTACACTCTTTATAGAGTCTATGGCTACACTGCGTAACTGTTTACCAAAGGGAATTAAAATCAATCAGAGTATTTAAAAAAAAGGAAACTTCATAAAATAGCTTGCAGTAGCTTGTGTTTGCTTTTCCTGCCTTGGTGTCCCGAGGTTGGACAGCACTGGGGGAGCAGGGGCTGGAGTCTCCAGGGCTAACCTCCGTCACCAGACCGGACACCTCCATTGGTCTTGAGATGCATTTAGTTATGCTCAAAATGAAGACTCTAGCTACTGTAAATTCACCACTAACTCTCCTCTGCTCCAATCGCTCTCTCTCATCTGCTCACAACTCATCTCCCCTCACTTTCTCTCTCGCTTCAGCAGCATCCCCAGGACATTAAACTGTCTCGCCGACATGATAGATCAGATGGCGTATATTTGCGATGTTTATTCCTCACTTCCTCGGTGTGGAAAACAGTTACTAGAAGGTCGATTAGTCAACAGTTGGTATATATTGAGTACCCCGGATCATTGTTAAAGACATGTGCAAGCAGGTAATGTTTTGTTTTTTCAGCAAGTCTGTAAAAGAAAAAACTTTTATTGTCATAATTGAATAATCAATTATTCGTTAAATTGATAAAATATCAGTAACAGTGAAAAACTGTTATCTCAACAGTTCAAAACCTGAGCTATTCAATTTATTTATTACCTTACTAAGTTTATGTTAGTAGTTTACAATGGCAACTGAACTGCTTCCAGTTCCGGGGACAAACAACACTTTTAAAACTTTGTTTTTTTCTAAAGTAATGCTTGTAAAATATGTTAGCGTTTTACATTGGGTATCATGGGAGTATTTGCACCCAATTTCGATGTGTTTATGCTCTATATGATCACCAAGGATGCATGTTAATGCCAGGTGTACTGGAGTTTCAGAATACAAAAAGATCTCATTAGGCATTACTCCAAGGAAATAGGTTGGTGAATCACTTGGATGGATACTTTTAAGCCAACATGTTGCAGTTTGTTCAACAAACCCAATGTTTGTTAGGAACTTTGAATTCCTTTGCGATTAGCGACCAGTAATGTTAGAAAACAGATTTGTCAGCTTGGTAATCAAAAGCCTTTTTTTAAAGCAAACATCAAACCAATTTTATAGTTATAAAATGTATATGAATTGTACTGACTTTACATACGTGGATTAAAATACTGGACTTTAATCCAACTGGTTCTCGATACCCAACCCTGGTAGCAAGTCTAGGCTTGAGTTCCTGAACGCCATTTAATATGGGTGGTAAAGACAGGACAGGTCGGAAGAGTTTACCAAAATGGGTGGTGACCAGTTTATTTAAGGATTATCAGGCATTTATTTCCTCAATCACCATGACAACTTCAAAAACAGAAGAAACTAATGTGTTATCATAGGAACCTAAAATGCGACCACATTAAGAAGCATTTCAGAAATTAAGTTAAAGTTGTTAGAATAAAAATTTGTTACTGTAAGAGAATGCCTGACTGACCATTCACTAAACTTGTGATCACATTAAATTTGTTCAAAACAATGTAAGACAACTAAGTTCATCAAACTCAGTTTCAAAGTAAACTTTGTAAGTCCTACACTAGAACAACTACTGGAGTAAACTTTAAAGAACCTTCTAATTAAAAAAACCTGTTTTTATTGTGTGCACTTAACTTTTTGGATTTGATTGGTAGCTGGAGAGGTCCCACTTCACCTCCTGGGCACTGCCAGGTGCTCTTGAGCAACGCACCGTTTCCCCTCCCAGCCGCTCAGAGCCCTGGTCCAGCTGGCAGCCCACTTACTCATGAATAGGTCCTGAGCATGTGTGTGTATTTCAGGCCTGTGTGTAGTGATTACTAACCAAACAGAGTGTAAATTGTAATTTCCCCACTGGGTATCAATAAACAGTATAAATTATTAAAGTATTAAAATTATTTTTTCCTTGCTATCCCATCTTATAATCAATAGTCCTACCATAAGAATATATTAACCCCACTGACATACTGCATTTGCAGTGTCTATTCAATTACTGCAACTCTGAAGGGATGTATGGCAAAAGACAAACACAACACTCTTTTAAAATGTGATGTTCAAGTACTTTTTTCATTGCCGCCCTGCATGGAATACCTATATTCACAATGCTTGGAGGTTTCCATTATGTAAATATGAAGAGTGCTGTTGTTGCACAGTTCCAACAACACAAGTACCAAAGAATAAAAAAAAAAAACCCTGTAGTTTTTTCCTTCTAAACGGAGAAATGAGGATCAAGAGGACAGGAAGAGGGTTGTGACAGCAAGGAGCGGGGCCTTCCCTGCTTTTTGTAACCTGTGGTTACAGTGGTTCTTACATGACAGGACAGAACATAGAGCTGGAGTGAACTACATAATTAGCTAGGCACCAGACTAACTCTTCTAGCTTCATTGCCTTTACCTTTTCCTCTCTCTTTCTCTTACAACTGCAGAAAAAACGCTATCTGCAACAAGTGCTGCTGCCTGGACTTGTCAAACCACCAGTTCTACTGCAAACAAATAAAGAAACTATAGTTAGAGGTTTTCTTTTTCAAGGTGCATGTTGTTGCAGTAGCTTTATTCATGTATTTTTAACTGATCCCATTTCCTTAAAGCTACTTCACCATTAAGCGATTTTTGATTACTAGAGGGCAGAAAGACTCCAAAACTATGTTTATGAAAACTTAACACTGACACTAACATACCATCCATCAGCTTATCAAGTTGCTCGAAATTTACACACATTTCCACTCTATGTAAAAGCAATGTGTGTGTGTGTGTGTGTGTGTGTGTGTGTGTGTG
>NC_045733.1:18060348-18063561 GCF_008692095.1 Etheostoma spectabile
GTGTGTGTGTGTGTGTGTGTGTGTGTGTGTGTGTGAGAATAGGAAGACGAGAGAAAAAGGGAGAGACTGCAGCCACGTGGAGTTCAAGCACACAAGACTTCGAAGCTGGCGAGGGATATTGTGAGAGTGACGACGTGACTACGTGGGTAGCTGAGCCACGTAAAAGTTCAAGATGGCGGGGGAAACTGCGAAAATTGAGACTCCTTGAAATTTAAACATATGTTGCAGACAGACGGTGCAAAATGGCTAACGTAGCGGCAAGATGGCGGGGAATTAAACTAAGTTGTACTAACACACTACCCATGCAGTTAACAACTATGTGAGGGCCAGCAAGGCCAATAGGTGTGTGTGAGAGAGAAGGTGTGTTTGTGTGTGTGTGTGTGTGGTTAGTGAAAGAGGAAGGGACAGAAAAGCATACAGAGGATAGGCAAAGCAAAATTTGGATCCTATCTTCTGTCTGGGGAAATAATCAAGTTCTTAGTCTACTCATAGCCCCGATGTGTGTGTCGGAGGTCTGAACTTTTGAACAACGAAAAGAAAAATTATTAACCTCACCAACACAATTAAAATGCAGCATAAGCATGCGTTAAGCAGGCATAATAACACTGGGATCAAGGTACCTTAACACAGCAATAAAACAAAAGGGCACGGCAGTCCGATTCACATTAATACAGTAAGACAGAAATAGAGCTCACAAAATAAACACACTAACTGTTCTCTGCCCAAAACTAAGCCTCTGACTTAGGGTCGCTTCTCCTGAAGTGATATTGGTGTAATTAAAGTACAAACATTTGACCAATTGGAGTGTTTCATCAAACTAAAGGTAACACTGATGGTGTGAACTTGGGTCTGCTGGGAGACAGTGTTCCTGCAGTAGGCCTTTCTTTGTTAGGCCACATGGCAGAGTTTGGTTCCAACACGTTGCTAATCACAGTTTTGTTATAATAAACTATAATATGTTACTAGATGCTTGTTAGTATTTGTCTTAATATGTGTACAGTCTTTTGCATATAGATTTAGGATGGACAGTACTGTGAACAGCTCACATCAAGCTGCACTCTGCCTGCATTGCTGTTTTCTTATGGTGGGTGTTCAAGGGGTGGGCTATAACGGAGCTGTTAGAACTGTCATCTAGGGGACAATACTCAAACCAATTCTCTCAGCAAAAGAACAAATCTTCGCCTGTCAGATAAATACAGGGAGGAAAACTTCATCCAGCTGCCAGCCAGAGTGCTCCTTAATGGCTCTGTCATGGCTAAGGAGGGCAAAATAAAAATACTCGGGCTGATTGACTTCAGAGACTGCTTTTAAAAGGGCCTGACAGACTAGGCAGACAACTATAGAGTTTCCCCACGTTGCCTTATGGCATGTTCACACAGACCATGAAGTGAATATTCACATTGTGCCAGAAAAACATGTATAAGGTTGTGTACACCTTAACAGTTTTGAAATTAAATAATCCCCTTAAACTATAACTACCTCCTATTTAAGTACATTTTTTTGAATATGTATTGGTAGTTCATTATCATGTCATCCGACATTTGAATGTCATTTTTGGCCAGTTTTGATTAGAGGCAGATTTTTGGCATTATTCACATAATTCCTTTTTATACTATTTATTTATTCAGGGGAAGTTCACTGAGAGTCACCATCTCTTTTGCAGGAACACCCTGATCACATTCACACCTGAAAGCTGTCCAGTACAACCACAGTGTGATCTGCTGGCCACTGGAGCGGTTGGGGTTAAAGGCCTTGCTCAAGGGCACCTCAGTGGTGGTAATGAGGGCGGGACAAGCACTGCTCTTTCACTTTCCCCACTCAGATTTGATCCTGTTGGTCTGGGGATTGAACCAACAACCTCCCGGTCTGAGGTTCTCTTCTCTAACCTTTAGGCCACCACTGCCTAAAGATATACAGTATATCATATACTGTTGTTAAAATGTTTAAGTAGCCGATCCACAAAGATTGTTTGTGTTAGACTTAGGCTGAATCTCATTTCTCTCTCTTTTGGGAGGACTCCCAATTGAATTTCCAGCAGCAGATTTCAGCTTACAAAGCACTTGAATAGAAAAAAAAGAGGTATAAAAAATACAGTATAGAAAAAAAGTATAAAAATAACAATAAAAATTAACTTTCAGCTTTAAAAAAGACCTTTAGCATAAATTATAAATTGACAGTTAAGAGCAGTTAGAGTGTCCAGGTATGTATGTAAGTAAATTATTAACTACTTAGTTGCACAGTGAAAGAGTGGCGACCACTCCTTCTCTTCCTTCCTGTTCTGTCCAGTCCTCGTTACCCTATGTCCTCCTCCCCCATGAGTGAGGAATTTTTGAGTTTTTGAGTCTGCTGGTCCTACACTTGGGAAGGAGCAGCCTTCCACTGAACAGGCTCCTCTTGTTGCTGATATGGTGTAAAGGGGGGTGGGGGGGGGGGGGGTGGGGTGGCTGGCATTGTCAATAATGTCCAGCAGTTTGCCCAGTGTTCTCCTCTCTGCCACCGTAACCAGTGAGTCCAGCTTCAAGCCGACCACAGAACCGGACCGTCTGATCAGTTTATCCAGCCTGGAGGTGGGAAGGTTGGATATACTGCCCCCCCAGCACACCACAGTGTAAAAGAGGATGCTGGTAAGACTGGTAAAACATCCACAGCAGTTTGCTGCAGATGTTGAAAGACCGCAATCTCCTCAGGAAGTACAACCTGCTTTGTGTCTTTCTGTACAGGTGGCTTGTGTGTGTTGTCCAGTCCAGTTTATTATCCAGCCACAGCCCATCATTTGTATGATTGCACTGCCTCCACCTCAACTCCCTCTAGTAGGACTGGTCTGGACCTCCCAAAGTCAAAAACCAGCTCCTTTGTCTTAGAGGTGTTGAGCTGTAGGCAGTTAGTGTGACACCAGAGAGCAAAGTCCCCCACCAGACTCCGATACTCCTCCTCCCTGTCACCTCTGATACACCCAATGATGCCTGTGTCATCGGGTACTTAAGTATATGACACAGCTCCAACTTGCAAGAGAAGTCAGAGGTGTACAAGAAGAGGGGCCAGCACTGTGCCCTGGGGGGCTCCAGTGCTGCTGACCACATTGTCAGACATGATGTCCTCCAGTCTGACGTACTGTGGCTGGTCAGTGAGGTAATCCTTGATCCAGTCTACCATATAGGGGTCCACTCCCATCCTGTTCAGTTTGTCTTGATGTAGGGGGGGGGTGGGGGGGGG
>NC_045733.1:18063576-18065302 GCF_008692095.1 Etheostoma spectabile
ACTGGAGAAGTCCAAGAAGAGGATCCTCACTGTGCCGTTCCCCTTATCCAGATGGGAGTGGACTTGGTGTAGCACGTAGAGGATGGCATCCTCCACACCAACATCTGGCAGGTACGCAAACTGCAGGCGGTCCTGGCGTGTTGTGTTTTAGAGTTATACATTTTCTTCAGACCTAAAACAAAGAAATGCTGCTGGTCGCTACTGTGTGCAGCACTACAATTGTTAAAATTGTTAATTTATTTTGTTTATGAAAGTTTGCAGATTTGTGTGCTCAGAAGTTTGATAAATGCTGCTGAGCGCACGAAAGTTAATTTGACAAATTTTCTTCTTACTTGTTTCGTTTATTTAACATATTTTTTGTTTGTTTTTGTAATTTAAGTATACAAGTGCAGATTGGTGAACTGTTCACTAAATGTTTTTGTGGAGACGTTTTGTGTCGTCAGTAATTATTAGTGTTACATTTTATCTTTCAAATCAAGGTTTAAAATAAATTTTAAACAACTAAATTGGCAGCATTTATCGGCCATCAGCTGACCCTAATTTTTAAAGATAGGCATTGGCCAGAGAAAAACCCGTATCGGTCAGCCTCTAGTTTTGACAACCCTATTGAATGTTGGATTGATCCTCAACAATGAGAAGTGTATGTTGCCCACTTGACTTCAGCCGTTTGCTTGTTTTCCTCACTACTGTTTTTCTTCTCTTCCCCTAATTTGCTTAGGCTGGTGGAATTTGGCCATCAGTCTCAGTTCTCAGTGATCTGGAATGGTGGCATCCTATTTATTGTGAAATATAAATGATCTTGTATAGGTTGTTAATTGAAATGAAGATCTCATGTTGAACAAAACAGCATATGCAAGAAAATACTAAGAATATATGTATATATTTATATATATATATAACATGTCAAGTAACAGTGGCCTGGTAAAAAGCATTAAAGTGCCCATATTATGAAAAAATCACTTTTTCTGGGATTTGGGTTGTTATTTTGTCTCTGTAGGGCTGGGCAACATATCGATTTTATATCGATATTGTGATACAAGATTAGATATTGTCTTAGATTTTGGATATCATAATGTAATATGGTATAAACATTCTCTTTTCCATTTTTAAAAGGCTGCATTACAGTTAAGTGATGTCATTTTCTGACTATTCAAGCTGTTTTCTTAACTGCCTTTACCCACTTAGTCATTATCATCCACATTACTGATGAGTATTTGGCAAAATATCTCATTGTGAAAATATTTTGTGAAAAAACACCTATCAACCCTACAGTATTGATACCAAGGTGTTTTGTCCAAAATATTGTAACATTTGATTTTCTCCATATAAGTCTAGCTCTAGTCTCTGGTGCTTCCACACACATACAACTTGGAAGAAAAACTATTTATGCTGTTTTGGGTGAGATAGGTTTCTGAATGTCCTCTGCCTTCAGTCTCCGAGTGAGCTGTTCAAAATCTTCACGGGTTTCTACGTCACTAGCCGAGACAAGGTGGCTAACCATAGCACATGCTAGTGCTGGCATGCTAGCTCGTTCTAAATGGCAAAACACTGCTACAACACACACTAGTTGACCATAATCTCCAAAAGAACTACTTCCATGTCCCTGTTCTGCAGGTATTGCCCCACGTTTAGAAGAAGTCTCCCAGCCGATCCTGCCTTGTAGTGACCAATGTTGGAGAAAGAGTTATCTAGCTGATGTGATCTTACCTAGCTACTGAGCATGTGC
>NC_045733.1:18065312-18066211 GCF_008692095.1 Etheostoma spectabile
CTCCCAACAAAGATAGTATAGAAGTGAGATGTCTCACTCTGTAGTTAAAACAGAGACCAAAGACAAATGGTGAAAAAAGGATCTGCAGCAATGTGAAGTACAACAAAAATATGTTGTTGTTTTTTTTTTAAATGAAACCATGTAAACCTATTATGGTACAACCTAAAAATACAACTATGAACCTGAAAATGAGCATAATATGGGTGCTTTAAAGTTTACTCATTTTAGTTTTTTCTACCCAAAAATTGGACTCTAAATAGGATAACAACACAATCTTTCTCTTCAATACAATATATACCTCATAGCTATTACCGTTCTTTCTTGCAAGCAGACACAATAATATAGTATTAATAGAATTAAATAGCAATTGTTGCGTTACATTATATCAAACCTCATTATTGACCATTGACTCAGGCCTGATTTGATCAATCTGCTGCATGTACAGAGGTATTGTATTGCTAAGTATCCAAAATGAATCAAATCTGTCTCAGTGGATAAGACGTATGCAAAATAACAATTGTTTGCGACAGGATAACTAACAGCCATGTGAATTAAGAGAAGATGGAAACACTTAAAGTGCTCATTTTATGCTATTTGGCTTTTCCCTTTCCTTTATTGCAGATAATATCTTGTTTGTGCATGTTATAGGTTTACAAAGTGAAAAAGCCCAAAGTCCCCCCCAAAGGGACTCCTACAGAAAACACTGTTCACAAACTGATCTAAACAGCTGTATTGTAGTCCACCTTTTACTTCTGTGAAGAACTTGCGTCACTTTTAACACAGCCCTCATACTCTGCTTCTGACTAGCTTATAGTGCTGACCTAGCTACTGCACATGTGGGACTCCCAAAAAAGAAAAGATGGAATAGAAGTGTGATGCCTCACTCTGTAGCTAAAACA
>NC_045733.1:18066221-18073321 GCF_008692095.1 Etheostoma spectabile
CACACAGGGTGAAAAGAGGAGCTGCAGCAATGGGCAGTACAACAAGAAATATGGTGTTTTTTGAAAATTAAACATGTAAACCTATTCAGATATAACCTCTAAATACAATTATGAACCTGAAAATGAGCATACTATAAGCACTTTAAAGAAATGAAAATCCCTGAGGACTAAAAGCTATCAGAACCTGAGCAAAACTATAAGTTTTGCTCTAAATTTGTGCATGATTAATGTTCACATAATGTAACCAGAGCTAAAACCCCATACCTCCCAAAAAGGCCTCAATTGTCTCATAAAGCTGCAAGAGTTGTAAAAATGTCATATTTCAACAATGTTTTCAAATATCCAACATGACCTTGAACCACACCTTGTTTTCATTGCTACCTGAAGAATAGTGAGGGAAGAGGTTAAGAAAAGAACAGGATTGTTTTAAATCCAGACAAAACTGCCATTTAATAGCCAGTGGAACAAAAAGGTTTTTAAATGGTTGGGTTAAAGTATATCAAAACAGGACACTGTATGTCAAAACAGCTGAAAAGGAAAGCCATATACTTAATCAAGTACTGACATTTTAATGACATACTAATTTGCAAAGGAACTATGGTCCTGTGCTGTTTTTCACCTTAAATTTCACACTAACCACCCAAAGCAAACAAAAGGATAGGAGTAGAGTCCCAGGGAGAGCAACACTAAGTACGCAAAACGCCATTCCAAGAAAGAATAAGTTCATTGAAAGACAGTACAAAGAAACACTGAAAATTGGAGGGGAAAACGCCCTCTTCCTGTTAAAACCACTAATAACATCTAACGTACTCCCCTGGTATGAAACCCACCCGAATGATGGAATGAAACCAAAGTGTAACTTCTTGCTTGACATTTATGTATGTTGCATAAGCAGCATTTCAATTTCAAAGCAAAGAAATATGATGTATATATATATATATATATATATATATATATATATATATATATATATATATATATATAATGTATAAATAAAATGCAACACCACCACTTAAATTTAGGTTATTATTGTTGGGGAGCTGGTGCAAGCTGACACGTGACACTAACAGCTGTCGTGTCAAAGTATATAATCCATATAAACCAAGAGTAAAAGGATATAGAAATGAATCAACCCTTATTTGAAAACGCATCATTTGTGCTCAGTCCCTGTGAAACTACACCCCTCACATACAACCATTTTGGGAGGGTCCCAATTTCCCATGCGATACGTTCCCCCTGAACAGTCCTTATAGTTATATCTGTTGTCAGTGCAGAGCTGGAAAGCCTTGCTGGCTCATAACTCTGGCCATGCTTAGCAAGCACAAATATCCCCCTCATTAGAGCTCCACACCCCGTGGAGGGACCTGAAATACACACTAGTGTCAAATTCATGCCAATCAACTGGAAGTAGGACGACTCACCTCACATATCTCTACTCTTAGTTAGATATTTTCATTTGAATACAAAACTATATTACAACTAAAGGTCCAGCCATCTCAGGTTAACACATGGATAATGTGTGAACTACCTTTGATTGAGTAAAAATCCCAAATGCAAACATATTCTGAAAATGATTCAACAATGACCCAACTATACAACCAACTGCATCCTAATGCCTTTCTTTTGGGATTTGTCTTTATGACTTAAAAAAACAAACGTTTAGGGATTGTAAACAAAGAACAAAAAAACAAAAAAATCCCAAATCTGTGATGTCCATTTTAATGAACACAACCCCTTTTGGCTTTATCCTGCGCCAACATTTCCCTGTAGGTGGATACACCCCATATTTGAAGCCCAAACTTAAGCCACAGGGAGGTCTGGTATAAAATAGGCTCAATCTGTCTCCCCCTCTCCACCTCCCACACCAGGCCTTAGCCCTTCACTCAAGCTTCACTCTCTTCTCTCAGGGGAAACATGTATGTCAGAGACAGCAGGTGTGAAGTGAGATTAGAAAGCACAGGGAGAGGAGGGGAGGGCGGATGATAATGGGTAGGGAAGCGAAGAAAAACATGAGGATAGTGTTGATGCTGCATGTGCCTGTGTCTCACTTTGTATGCAGGCAAGTTATGTTTAAGTTAATTCTGTATGCTTGTGCGGCAGTTGTGCACATACACTGCTAATAGCCTTTGTTTCTCCTCAGTCATCAGGCCCATATGATGGACAGCTTGGTGGCTGGCACCAGTAGATGAAGAAAGCTCCCAGGCCATCCACTCCTCAGAGAAGCAATTATCTCATAGCCTCAGCTCCACACCATGGGCCTGCATGAGAATGAGCCCAAGGCCATGCCTCAGTGTCTGGCATTCTCTCTTTGGCGATGCAGACCACATACACATGCACATACAACACAGAGTGACGCATGAACAACCAGGCTCACATACAAAAGGAGGGAGACAAACTAAAGGATACTGGTACTGTTCGTCAATGTTAAAGTTCTTGAAACTGACCTTCCGGAACTGCTAAATATATGAGAAATGCAGCAGCTTCAGCACAGGTTGAAAGTGAGAAGCCTGGGGCTAGAATTATGCTACAAAAATGGACAGGTGAGGCCCTATGGCCGAGAGAAAGACCGGGTAAGCATTTCTAAATCCCCCTGAGAATGAAATGTTTGTACTATGCCTGTATCGGTTTTGACATCCAAACTTTGATTGGCATAATAATAAGCATCGTCTGCTTGTAACCTCCTCAGGCTGTAGCAGCTCAACAAGCTGATTACCTGGTGCCTGTGTAGGAATATGAAAAGCAGCATTAAATCCTCAGTAATGCCCAGAAACAGATTTGATCAGTTTAGATCAGTTATCATTCATCAAATTAATCAACAACAACATTATTAACTGATGGCACAATTCTGGCTTTGGTAAAATTTAAAACCTTTGATTAAAAACAACTATATACACAAAAAGTGAGATAAATCTTGTTTGGCATGAACAGCAGGCACATACGGCACATATAAACAAACACAGAACTACAGTCAATATTAGCCTGTTTGTTAATTTGCTTGCCAAAGCCATTACTTACATTTGTGTTTTGTGTCTGTGCCCAGAACAAACAGTATTTCAAGAGAATGCATCTAAACCAGCTGAGGAGGCTTATACTCCCCATTCATTTCTCCTGAGTAAAACTGCAAATGTTTTTTTTAAAGCTGCTCTTTCTATTTCTTTCTGCGAACAGTTCTCCCCTGCTGTGATTCTTCCAATAATATTTCATTCTATTAACATGTAACATGATCAAACATTTTTAGTAAGGATCTGTCAATTTTGTGTTTTAAAAAATTGTTACCATGACGTGTATGTGCATATATTGACATATACATATTTTTGGCAATTCCATACTGGAATTTTTTGTCATTTATCCGTTGACATATATGCCGATACTGATCCTGTATATCTGTGATAAGCCAATCCTGCCTGATATATTTACCTGGCTCATTTAGTCATAAAGCTCTAGCCTTAATTTAAGTATTCGGAACCAACATCTCTGTTTATCCAACCAAACTACCAAAATAGGAAGTTCTATTGACTAAAACATTGTAAGTAAATAAAATAAGTACAAGTGACTTATTGTGTGCAAGGTTTCAGGTTACTTTTTATTAGCATAAGAAATCAGAAAATAAGCTAAGTAACAATTAAACTGTAATAAGTAGTTCATGTACAGACTTTACCACTACCTAAATCTGACTGGATGAAGAGGACTGTGTTTTATAGGTCAATTGTATATTGGAACAATCTTCCAGTTGGGATTCGGGACAACAAGGGAAAAACTGGTTTAAAAAAAAGACTTAGACTACATTTGTTTTCGATATCATAATATTGTCTGGATTGGTTGAGTGAGGTTGTATCATGTGCTATATTATTCTTTATTATATTTAGTTTGTTAGTATTTTTTGCATTCTCAGTTTTGTTTGTGAATTTATATATGATATATTTATGAGTAATTTTGGTTGTATTTATTGTCTTTTGGATGTATTGTTTGGACTAGAGGATGACACGGGAGTGGATTTTCGCTCCTGTCCCGTCCCACTCCCATAGAAAGAAATCTTGTCCCGTCCCACTCCCAGACCAAAGTTTAAAAACTAGTCCCATCCCATCCCGCTCCTGGTAAATTGAGTCCCACTCCCATCCCGCTCCTGTTTAAACTGACTCACGCTCCTGTACCGCTCCCATTTACATGCGAGCAATTTTGTCGGTCAGACGAGACTTGACACCTGACGGCAATTTTTGCTTGATGAACGAAGCGATGCTTGGCTGATTCTTTCCCGAATTGCCTTGCCAGTGTGCTCCTTCAGACCGCCGGTCCTGAATCACTTGCGTACTTGCATAAGACTAAGCTGTCTACAAGCAGCGTACCATCGTGCTATCACCGTCACATTCTACTCATAAACTTAATTAATATTTCAGACTTCCGACCAGTTCTGTGAACTTAATAGACATGTCATACTTGACTTTGCGCTGTAAATCATTTTGCCACATCGACTTCTCCGCGGGGGTTGTCCTCATCGACTGCTTTGAATTACGGCGGTAAGCCGTGACCAAAAGCACTGATGGCTTCTGGGACAACTGGGTTGTGTAGTTTTTTTTTTTTAATGGCGTTACATGTAGGCGTATTAAAGGAAACTACAAAATGGTGCATTACTTTTTTTTGCATTTAGGTGCATTTAGATTTTTTTGTCGTCTTTGTATTGGTTGATTCCCGCTCCGTCTGCTCCGTTAACCATTTATCCCGTACCGTCCAACCGTGATTAATAGTAAATATGACTCCCATCTGCAGGAATCCACGGGAATCCCGTGACCCGTGGGATTCCCGAAAAAATGTCAGCCTCTAGTTTGGACCCCAGGAAGACTAGCTGTCGTCTTGGCGTCAGCTAATGGGGATCCTTTGAAATAAACAAATAAACAAATACAGTGTAAACAAGCTTTATTACCAAATTTGCATTGCCTGATTTCCAAGGTTACATCTTTATGAAGGGTCAATGACTGCGGTTACTGACAGTCATGATTCAAGGTAGACCATTTCCTTTAACACCGGTTTGACCTGCCACTAAACAGACTTCTCCCCAGGGATGAGCAAACAAAGCCATTTCTACGTTTGTCATGGCAAATTACCAGAGAACATCAGTGATTGGAGAGTCCGTGACTTTGCTGTTGAACTGATGGTCAGTGAACTTGTTGCACAAAAATCTTCAACAGATGTGCGAAAGCTGCAATGAGTGCTTTTGTTTACAAAGCAACAGCGCAGATCTTGTTTATGTAGGCTACCAGGTGACTTCTAGGAACAGGCTGTTGGCACAGTACCGTGACTTTTCTCAACAAAGCTCAACAGCTGCGTTGATCTGTCACAACAAGTGTGAGACTAAATAGGCATAGCAAAGATAAGGGCAAGAATTTGTGACCAACACTGAATCAGAATCTAATGTCTTTCTTTGTTAAACAAGGATGTGCCTCGGGCCAGAATGAGGCTGAATTCCTTTCTCTGTTTTCTCTTCCCCTTTCTTTTTGTCTTCACCAACTTTATTGTCACTGCTGTGTACCGTGTGGACATAGCTGACAGAGAAACCACACTTAGCACACAGATACACACATAGCAACTCCTGCTGCTCTGTGTGCTCTGCTAATATTTACACTGCCAGGCCTCTATTGAGTTTGGCCATTCAAAGTAATGTTTGACAAGTATTAGAACAACAGTGAGGGAACACTGTCTGGGCAATAAGGCCAGTTCCCCCTCAGGTTGAGGCCCAGATAGAACGGGGAAGACTAAAGGTGTGGACTGATGTCATCTTTTCACACTAGATAAACATTTAGTGAGTCACTGTCTTTGTTGGTTTTTCTTTGTTCCGGCCTTTTGTGTATGTGGAGGTGTGTGGATTGACTAATGTTATGTGTGGAATACAGTATCTGACTTTAGCTTTGTTTCTTGTTCGTCATGAGCAAGACAAAGTTTTCCAGGCTAAAAAAACAAAGACACAATAATTAGTAACTATCAGATTCAGTTAGTAGTTGTTCTAAGGGTTATTCACAGAGCTAGTCCAGAAATGTAAAGGCTGCTAAGTTCATTGTAAGTGAGAAAAACACAGTCTCTCAATTAAATAAAATCACATCAAATCAGTGTTCTAGTTAAGCTCTCCTTCTGACTACAATAATGAGGTTTTGTGGAACAACCTGATCTGACCTGAAGAGGAAATCCTCAGGTCAGATCAGGTTTTTACTTTGTAAAACATTAGCCTGGGTTTGTGTTGGTTCAGGTCAACTGTTTCCAGTGTTTGATAGCCAGCAGGTGGAGTTCACTGTCCATAGGTCATCATTATCATCATCATCACTACAGCAGGTCATAAAAGCTAACAAACAGGTTAATTAGCATCTATTGCTTATGCGTAAAGCAAATCCAATGTGTCCCTTTACAATGCTCTAAAACAGAGCTTTTCAACAGGGGTCCTTAGAGTCACTGCAGAAGGGCCTCCAAATTATTGTTTATTGTTTCAAAAAATGTAAATGTCTTAACATGAATCCAACATATTTTCAGCTAAATAATAATAATCCCAACTGATGATGGGCGCACTCACCGATAGGTGAGGTAGTCACTAAGATCCACAGGTAATCCTAGGGATTCACTGTGCCACATGGATGTGTACACTAAAAGATGATGTGAAAAAATCATGCCAACAATTATTATTTTAATAGCTTAGTATTCTATGCGCACAAACGTATTTATAAAGGATTTTTGCTGCCCTACACATTGTTGTAGACCCAGTTAAATACGCAATATAATTTTATACTAGGGAGTCCCTGCTCTGTCTCCCTCTCAGTTAAGGGGTCCTTGGTTTGAAAAACGTTGACGACCCCTGCTCTAAATCAAAGGAGCCTGCCCATTTATCAATATCCTCTACATACTATATAATGTGAGCTGAGATAGATAAAGAAAGGCTGTATGAAAAATGCAGCTGATATACAGATAGACAAAAGGAATATGGCACTGTGTGTTTTTAATATAGATGTGAGAGCAACAGAGGTGGGGGTCAGGTGGAACAGGTATACAACATCAGCTACCAAAGTGAGCATCTTTCATGGTTAGTACTGCCATCTCCTGGTGGTGGGCATCCAGTATTCATA
>NC_045733.1:18073331-18077430 GCF_008692095.1 Etheostoma spectabile
ACAGTATATCAATCCCCCCCCCCCACCCATTTACTATAGTGAACTATTAAAACTTAACTTATATATTAGGATATTGCTTGAGTATGGATGTTTGTTGTTGAATATACAAACTATGGCTAAAGAGTTTAATTACAAAATGATATATACTTAATCAATATTGATGTCAGATAAATGTCTACTAGTGTAGGATTCTATACGTTCTGAAATGATTAGAGATAACAGTCAAAAGTAAAAAATAGTATATATCTTGGCTGATTCTGCATTACTACCAATTGACAAAAATACTGACAAAAATAATTGGTGGCATTACTTATTTCATGCCTTTGGCAAAATTGAAAAAACTAGAAAAGCTAGATACAAATGAAAGTGTTGTGCTAAAAATTGCAAGTAAGAATACCGTAAACAAGTTAAAACACATGATTATATTTCTTTGTATGTGAAATACTGTATGTTAAAGTGAAATAGTTTAGTTACAGTAGCACTTAGAGGGATTGAACTTTCTAAAGAATTGGAAAAAACTAAAAATAGTTATAATCGACTGATATGTAATCTGTGAACACATTTGAAAATTACATTTTCAGCCCAGTATGTACAGTCATTGTCATTTTAAATGTAAACACTGAAAGCAGTTGAACTTTCAGTTAATGTCTAAGCCATTAAAGCATTTGCAATGCCAGTTAACAGGTCAGTATCTCCACACTGCCACTTTAAGAGCCCCTCACAGGTTTTTGATTTTTACTAGGATTTAGACATCTAAAGCAACTAATACAATGATTTCACTGTAACTATTGCTTTTTTTCAGATTTCTGTTTCTTGTCCTTAAGGGATTTCGGCTTGTCCAGATGTACTTTAACAAAGTTCAGTTTCGCTTTATTTCCATTTCTTCCACAGTGAGATTCTCCTGGACCTTTTAATATGTGGCCCTCTTGACCAAGTTGGCAGCAGATGGTCTTGGTTAAAACAAACTTACCTTGTGCCTGAGGGTCAGCTTGAATCTGCTTGGCAGGTGACTGAGGTGCTATCTCTGGTATTTGAGCAACATTTGATCCCTGGCCACATTCTGAGAACTAAGAAACTGTGCCAACATCACAACAACATTTGGTTTTGTGGAAAAAAGAACACAGAGTTCTCTGGAGTTGAAGCCTTGATAATGTCTGCGAATGGTTGGTATCTTTTCCGTGTTTGTTGTTCCACTGTTGTGGGATGCAATTTTTCATTTAATATTGATTACATATATAAACAAATAAATACACTAAATATGACTATGACATAAATATGGAACTTTTCTTTCATAATCCCACAATTATTTATTTCCTAAAGCCACATTTATTTAAATTAGTTAGTATATCAATGAGGACTGTCGGGTAGCATTGGCCGTCCTACACACAGAGTATGCCAGGCAGACACACAGCTGACAACATTGCAGGTAGATGTGGTTTCTTTATCCATTTCTGCTCAAGGTTTGTCCCACTAGCTGTCCACTACGTTACTTTTGCGGCGCTTCCTGATTTCACAAACTACGGAGCGGCCCGAGGCCCAAATCAGAGGGGTCATTTTTCACTACTCGCATAGCTGCCGACATTGTTTTTTCTCCGTTTAAAAAAAGTTGGCCAATGTGTGTGAGAGAGGGGGTTATTAGTAAACTGCATGGATAACGTCATCTACACACGCTTTTGTGAAGTCACTCAACCGTAAAAGTCAACAATTGTGAAAGAAACTATTTTTCCATCTTCAGCACCTCCTGTACCAGAGCCAGGTCCTTCACAGCAGCAAATTGTAAAAGGTTGTTGGGTTAGAGCCAGGAGAGGCCTTGGCGAAAAGGCAAGAACACAGAGGCCCAGGTTCGAATCTGTCCCGCGGCCCTTTGCGCGTGTCGTCCTCCCTCTCTCTCCCCTTTCCTGTAATCAAGCTATCCTATTAATTACAGCTCATCAAAGCCCCAGAAATATCTAAAAAAAAACTTATTCTGGAGCTGGGATGTATAAGAAAACCTGCTTACAGTGTTTAATCAGAGCCCAATGATAGAGAAAACGAGTCATTTCGCAGTGGTTGTGACATTCAAAAAAATGTATCCACTGATTCACAAACATCTCTTTTGCCATGAAAGTCTATGGGAAAAAGTATTTTTGGGCATCACGTGACAACAAAAGTCCACTTCTACTTGTAAACAGTCCCCAGGTAAGATGGCGGACGGTTATCCCATTAGTTATGACGTTGTGTCGCATCTATTGTTTTATATCTATGATGACAGACAATAGCATTTAAATGTCAGCAAAGTCCTTTTATTTTTTTATAGACAATGCCTTAGCACCACCTTATTGTTTTCAACCTGCCACTGCCAATAAAACACAAAACAAATATTAGCTTTGGCAAGACATGACAACATTTCAGAACAGTTACTGTAAGTCATTGGCAATATTAAATGGTGCTAGGGAGGGTGGAGTACACTGTGTGTTGTTAGAATGCGTGTCGGTAAAACAGTCTAGATAGAACATATCAAATAATCAAAGTTACCAACGAGTACACAGTACCAGCAGGACCTGCTGAATATTTATTACAACTTGGTTTTTCATTTTCCAAATTACAATAGGGCTTAAAGTTGTGCATTATTAAAGGAATGGCCAGTTTGAATGACCGGTAGATGCCATCACAGGTGGCTAGCATAAGACTGGAGGCTTGATCCACGCTCCGCCTCTTTGCCCATTTTTGGATCAGCCAGGAGCTAGGCAGAGTCACGCACTGTTCTTTAGAAACCTATGTGTGTCACAGAGACTACGTCCATTGTTATACATACTGTGAATCTCTATACTTCGAGGTTTTCCAAACATTTTTATCACGCAGTAACTTTGTAAGCAGAGTTCTAAATTAACAACCCGCCAAATGCGGGTTAAAATTCATTTTGGCGGGTGTTAATAAAAACCTATTAGCCAGTTTGGCCGGTGATGCAAGGGTATTACATGCATGATACATAAGGCTCTGTTCGCGGTCATTTATCCCCCTGGCAGTACTTCTTACATTTCCCAAGAACACTCAGCCGTAATGCTGCGTGACATTTCATTTGGCCATTAGCTGCGCGCAGTTTGCAGTGAAATTAGCACAAGAAACCATGGAAACAAACGGAGCCAGAGCAGGGAGCATAAACTGAAAGAGGAAGGAGTTAGCTAGCTAGTAAAGTAAAAAGTTAAGATTAAATTAAATGCGGCGGCGGACAGGACAGACTTCTGGGGGCGAGAAGAGGAACGAGGCAGGGGATGATGATACTGATAGAGAAACGAAGGACATTTAATGCCAAATGGCTGACGGGTTGTGAATGGGTTGTGTTTGATCACAAAAAATTTGTCATATTTTGTCAGGATTGCTGCATGTACGCAAAAGAAAAAAAAACAAACGAACAATTTTGTGGTAGGAAATAATAATTTTAAAGTCGAGGCAGTAAAGGACCATGAGAGTGCCCTAAATCATCAGGAGAGCCTGAGGATTAAAACTGCCAAGACAGGTCGTATTGAAGAGAGCCTTGCTCGGAGAAGCCTTGCTTTATTTAAGACATCTGGGTTGGAGAAGATGGAGCTACTTTTTCGAAATGCCCACGCCAACGTAAAAAAGGGCAGGCCTTTCACCGACTTCGCATGGATGTGTGAGTAAGTGAATTAAAGTTACAAATAAAATGTTTCAGAAACATTATATTTAATAAGATTCAGAGTGCTTCCATAGACACAAATGAAACTTTACGTTTGGGGGTTTCAAAAAGGAAAAAATCCCACTGAAACGGACCGTGTTGTAAGCGCAAACACTGGCTTCATTCGCACGAAAATGTATTTCAGTGTGGACAGGAAGAAAGGCTTGAAGATAGGAGAGAAATACACAAATGACTACCAGGCAAAAGAGTTCATACACTACATAGCAGAGGATGAGAAAAGAAAGATGAGGGCAAGATTATCAGATGGCAAGTTCATCTTGTTCATCTCAGGTGGATCCCTGGACAGTGAGGAAAAGGTCAAAGTTTATTTTGTCGGGGTAAAAGTTGTCTCAAAGCCAGATGCTACAAATATAGCTGAAGCAGTGAGCAGAATGATGGAAAGTGGAGTCAGCACTGATTGGA
>NC_045733.1:18077440-18077745 GCF_008692095.1 Etheostoma spectabile
AGTGGCAATCACCACAGATGGAGCATCTTTAATGACAGGAGTAAACAATGGTGTTGTTAAAACTGCGTGCAGACAGACCAAATGTGCTGGGGATCCACTGCATGGCCCACAAGCTAGAGCTTGCCCTTTTCAGACAGAATAAGGAAAAATGTGATGGCCAGGAAAGTTGAGTACCTGTTGAGTGGACTCTACACCTTATATAATAAGAGTGGAGTGAACTTGGCCAGCCTCAAGTAACACTTCAAGGAGTTCCACATGAAGGCTTTGATGCCAACCCGAGTAGGTGGAACCCGGTGGCTACCACA
>NC_045733.1:18077755-18077911 GCF_008692095.1 Etheostoma spectabile
GCACTTGACCATTTTCTCAGGGGATATCCTGGCATTGTACGCCACTTGGAGGAGAAGGTATGTTAATTTATAGCCTACTAAAACCAGCAGTGTATATGGATTATTTAATGTTTGCTTTCTTTTTCTCTTAATCAGTTTTAAATGCTGTCTGATATA
>NC_045733.1:18077921-18078148 GCF_008692095.1 Etheostoma spectabile
TTTGCTTGTAGTCCCAGGAGGCCACGAACATCAGTGCTGTTCTGAGGGCAAAAATCAAGGGGTTCCTCAACAAAGGCAAGGATGGTGGAGTGCTCAGGTTTTGCTGCCTTCTCCATGACACCATCTATAAACTGAGCAACCTCTCCAGGTCACTGCAGAGGTCAGTGTCAACCATGGCTGAAGCTCAGAACGGCCTTTCCTCCACTCAGGCTGTCATAGAAAAGTAC
>NC_045733.1:18078158-18078597 GCF_008692095.1 Etheostoma spectabile
ATGTATCATATATCCTACAATTTATGATTTGATTTGAGGTTGTCTTGGTGTGTTTTCACCTCAGTATAAATAAAAAGACACCGTGTGCAGAGATACACACATCTATCTCTGCACAACTGTAGACCCGGGCCTAAGCTGAGAGCAGTGCTGGACACAGACTCCTATGAGGCAGACCTCCTGAAGCCTACTGATGCCGACCAGCATAATAAGGCAAAGAATTAACTTTTTGATTCTCTGTGCCGGTGCATCACTGCTAGAATTAGTGACGTGAACAGTGGTGTCCTGCAGGCTATGCAGCTGACCAGTCTCCAGTGATGGCCGGAGGCAGACACGAGTTCAGGTCAGCAATTCAAAAGTAATGAACAAATCTTTACACATTTTATGTTTTAAGACAACTGGTTAACTTTATAGTAATGTTTTCCCTTTTGTTCTCAGATTT
>NC_045733.1:18078607-18079346 GCF_008692095.1 Etheostoma spectabile
GTGATGAAGAGGTAAACAAACTCATCAGTCACTTCCAACCTCTTTTACTGTCTGCTGGAGTGCATGGGGAGTTGATCCCTGATCAATGGACAATTCGCAAGACTGAACTGTACACAGCAGGATTCAGCCAAGGTACTTGGAGAATGTTTGAGTAAGAAATCTCATACTGATGTACCTTATCAGTAACATTTTAAAACAAGTGCTTGGAAAGTTCCCAAGCTCTATAGACATGTCTAATATTGTGAGACAGTTTTTTTTGTTTATCAGGAATCAGAGATTTGTGAAAGACACAATCCAAATTTGATGCCATCCTTTAATAACTAAAGTGTATGTAAAGTGAAAATGTGTAATTGTTTGCAAGTGCATAATGCATATTGTCTGTCTCACACTGCTACAGGACACTTTGAGAAGACCAGGCCTACTGTGAACAGAATGCTGCGCCATCAGTGTCCTGATGCCCTCGATCTTTTTGATGCTCTCCTCACCATCCCTGCAACTACAGCGGACTGTGAAAGAGGGTTCAGTGTTATGAAGCGGGTAAAGAGTGACTGGCGCTCACGCCTAAAAAAAAAAACCCTCTCGGAACTTCCAGAAAACCCAGTTGTGCACACCTGACATCGAAGACATTGATCCAACCAAAGCCATTGACATCTGGCATGCTGACAGTTTGCGCTCACGCAGGCCTGACTTTGTGCGCAAACATGGAACAAAAGGAACAGAGGGTGGCTCAGATTCTGAT
>NC_045733.1:18079356-18079428 GCF_008692095.1 Etheostoma spectabile
CCTCTGAAGAAGAAGAGCTCTGAAGACAGATGATTCAAATGATAGATAGATGGATAGATAGATAGATAGATA
>NC_045733.1:18079438-18084360 GCF_008692095.1 Etheostoma spectabile
TAGATAGATAGATAGATAGATAGATCCCAAACTTGAAATGAAATGTTTGCACTTTCTGTGTATATTTTGTTGTATGTATTGTACTTTATTTGTATTATTCATTCCAACAATGTTATTAAATGATCAAATGCGATCAGCGGCACTCATAATTTCTCTTATTTTCACTGAAATATTTTTTGGCTAGTTGTAGTTTTGATTTAAAGTTATCAGCCACATTGGCTGGTGATCAAAAAAAGTTGATTTAGAACCCTGTTTGTAAGTATCCAACACAATTTACAGACCAACGGCACAATTAAACTTTGACCTACTGAACTTCCCATAGACGAATAGCAGTTTAATTATTTTAGTAGAAAATCGGTGTGCATACTCACAGTTTTCCTGTGCAATTAAGAATTATTGCCTACATTACAGGTGTGCTCCCTTTCAGGTTTACTAAAGTGGTAGCTAATCCGGCAGAACTGATTGGCTTGATTGCCAGACCTATTTCCACAGCGCTGTGTCAGGGCTGGAGTCTGGCTACACCACACATACATTTTGGAGGATAGGAAAAGCAATCATCTTGGGCAACACTAAGCTGATGCTGTAACAGTGCCACTGAAAAATAGTGTTGGAAAATAACTTGTTTTGGTGGAACATTTGCACGTAGGGAGGTGAGTTCTGAAATGGCTAATTCCCTGCAAAAGAAATAGCCACATAAAAGTTTAACACAATACAGCAACATGAACAACTGGACGCATGGTCGCTCATTACTAGATACTAGTTCATTACAGTATGTACTTTGTCCACAGTGATGTCTTTTTAATAGCATCAAATAACTACTAAAAATCAATTTTATCAGAAAAATGAACACTTGAACAAACATCAGCGGGACTACCTCAAATGACAGAAACCATCTTTGGGAAAAATATATTTGACATGTACTTTGATTTTTCAGTTTGGTCCATGTTCCATCAGTTAACATGGAGGGGGCAGAATTTATGACCTGTAGTGCAGCGAGCCCCCAGGGGGCACTTGGGATATTTTGGCTTCACTTATACAGTCCATGTATCAACCGTGGCCAGACTACCACCACTTGTGTTAAAACCCAAAGTTTTCAGTAAAACTACTTTGGTTAATGATAAAACTAATTGCCAGAGCATCAAAATCAATTAAGAAAGTTTAATGATGAGACAAATCAACGTGTGCGGATGACTTTCAACAATCACGAAAACACACACACGAGTCCATTCACATAGAAGTTGTGATGTCTGACTTTTGTAGCTTTCCGACCTAATGTAGAAAAACTGTATGAGACCTTTGAACAAAGAATCTTACATGACTGAGTGCTAAAAGACCAAAATGGTTCCTCCTCACAGAGATTTTGCGTATGGCTTAAGTGCTCCAGTGTTTCTTTTCCTGAACTTGAAAATATGTTTAGTGACTAAAACACAATGGAAGTTAATTCTGTAGCTTTGGTTGGGCTCATCACCATAATTATCTCAAGAAATATATATCTTTTTAATTCAATTGTTGTATTAGAAAAAGTAGCATCTGACATGAAAGCCATGGCATTGTCAACAGCTAATAATAGGGGGTACTGTGTGATCTCCGCTAATCACATTCAATGTGACAACGTTGGCTTAGCTAAAAAGAGCTTCTCTAAAACATGCACTACAAAAAAAAGACTGAAGAAAATGTTATTTTCTTGTAACCAGCGTGAGCTCAATTCAAAAGGAAAGCAATTATGTCTCTTTTGAAAAGCCACTTGGACAGCTCTTGTGGCAGCGTGTGAGTAGTCCCACTCATACATGACTCATTTCTACTAATTTTCATCCAGCGACTTAAAATGCACCACACTTTACTGCTCTTGCCAGTTTTTGGTGCAATTATACTCTGGCTCCTTCACACACTTATCTTCTCCATCTGAGGTCAAGTCGGGCTCTTATAACCACATGCTCTGAATCCAGCGTCTTGAAATAGTCTAGTGTATTTCAATAGAAAAAAATAACAAAGCTTTTATAGTGGAGCAAAATCTCATGATATCACTGCCTGGTCAAGGGAAATCTAGTGGATGGATGCTGTCACGCTTGTCCCTTTTCGCCACGAAAAACATGCAAAAATGTATTAAAACCATGTAACATAAGTTAGACACTGATTTCGACGTAGCAGGAAGTATAGCATGGAGGATCTGGATGCACCACAAACCCAATCACAGTGAGAAATATGGAGGCCCAACTCAAAATATTCTGTGTGACTGTCAAGTTCACTCATACCGTTTGTACTGGAAAGTGTTGTTTAGAACATCAGATTATATGGATTTGTATAATACAAGTATTGTATAGCTGTAGTTGGTTGGGTGATCAAACACTGACATATTTTTCCAAGAAATGCAGCGTGTACATTTAAACGTGTACTGTCTCTTCTCGCCCTCAGTTAATGACACTGACAGTTAAATAGAGCAAAGGCGCAGAGGGAACTTTATTAACGGTTTCCAAGAGCTGAGTTAAACATTAACATCATATAGCCATATACAATGTCATTTATTTGATCAGAACAGCTATAGCAGTGTTATCTTGGCCAATTGATGATCCTGCCCCCGCAAAATAGGCCAGCCTTTAAGATAGATAAGGGGGATATAAGCCATATGAAGGTATTTAATAGGAATGTTAAAACAATATAGTGGAGAGGAAAGCAAACAGTACAGG
The DNA here is from genome assembly GCF_008692095.1 of Etheostoma spectabile. Lineage (NCBI taxonomy): Eukaryota > Metazoa > Chordata > Actinopteri > Perciformes > Percidae > Etheostoma > Etheostoma spectabile. The sequence goes on from NC_045733.1 coordinate 18,082,123, forward strand.
AGTCTCCCGTCTGCCCCAATTATGGTTTTCTACCAGGAAAACAGGTTTCTTAAAAAAGGGGAATTACCAACCAAATCTAAACTCTATCAAAGTAGAAGCAATAAAAGCCAAAGCAAACAACAACTGTTGCTACTAACCTTGCTGTAGTTATGTAATACCACACCAAACTTGACTCATTTTGTTCTGAATGTTAGTCAAAGCATTCCCAGTATTCTGACCTTGCATATCAGCTTTGCTTTTATTTGCTAAACAACGGGGATTATGATTTTCCTTTGTGAAATGATAAATAAGTGACTTATTCTATGATTACGCAGATGCTGGCACATTCTATTAGCCTTTTCCACGGACATAAACAGATTACATTACAGAGTACATTAACTTCAGCTGTTTCTAGTAGCCACAACTATGCTTCTTGAAGATAAGAAAATGGTTGAAATGCCAATGTTGTTTAATGAGGGTCCACTTAATTCAGTGTGTTGCAAGGGTGTCCAAATTCATCACTGGAGTTAAAGGAACTGTTCACTTCATTCATCTTTTTAACCTTAAGCAAGACCTTGCACTACAATGATAAACTCCCACTAACACAGTAAAGGTAGGTGTAAGTGTGTTAAATAGTCAACAGTTGTCAGTTAAGACCACAATGAAGAAACTACACCACTACACAGTTAAATGAAGTACCTTCAAGTTACAGTGTGCATAAATATACTATACAATTCAAATCTTGCCAGGACAGGTTCAATAACTACTGGACTAACATAAAGCATTCTTCTTCTGTCTGCAGTGTGGAAGCAACACCTTCATCATCAGTCTGATTGCCACTTCGTGTTGGATAGACATGTGTAAAGTATATTGTTTGAATACATTTTATAATTAAGATACACGTTTTGTTAATGGCTTTTTAGAGCTTGTACACCTAAAGCGTTATTAAAACATCTGAAGTTGTAGTAGCATCTGAATATAATTATTCAGCTAGAAGTTTCCTGTGGTCAGGTCATAATTTGAAGGAAAAATAGGCATTGAAAAACAGTTCATGTTATATACACACCCAAAAACTTAAAGACACAGACAAACAAATTCGTTTGAATGCCTATGTCTAAAATATCAAATAATCTATTCAACAGCTCTCTTTGGCCTCTGTCTCCCTGCTCTCTTGTCTTTTGCTTTTCGTCCTCAGTGACCTCCTCCATTTGTTCCTTAGTCCCTGTTAAAAGACAGCAAACACATGAAAAAGATGTTTGTGTTACGGAACGTTATACTTGTTACATGAGAAACTACTCATACATGTTAGCCTTTATTTAGCGTTGCTAGTTAGTTTGTGAAGTTAACAAGGTGCAGCTCTACCTCCCATCTTTAGCTACAACTGTTAACACACCAATTTACTAAATCTCTGCTAACGTTACGCATGTACAATAGGAGCATATAAAAAGAGATGAAAATGCCACAATGGCACAAAAGACTGCAACCCAGCTAACAGCCTAATCTTAAATGATAGGTTTAACTAGCTTAACGCTAGCTCAGCATGTATCTACTTAATTATTATAGCAATTCGTACCAGCATTAAAACGTTAAGCTTTACATTGATGTAATTACAATGGGTGATTTGGGAGAGCGAAGGATAAACATATGCATCCTTTACCCTCTATGGGAAATTCTCTGAATGAAGGACTCAGTCCTTGAAGGAATTCAGAGGATCCTCGACATTGGAACGGTCCTTCGACGGACTTCGATGACGTAGCATCCTCCAAATCCTGGCTTTGGAGGATCCTTCCTTGACATTGAGAAATGGCTTGTATGTGTTGCATTTACAACAAAGACCAAAGTTGTTGTTGTCGTACCTAAAAAAACAGACTATAAATAGTAAAATCGTGAAAACGTTTTGTATTTATCGCTGCAAGTAAGCCACCAAAAACTTGGAGCGCTTATTTTTTATGGACATGCAAAAATCCTGTTTTGCGTAAGGTATTACGTCATGTCTCAGGTCACTTCTCTCACGCGTGTTTCCGGAACAAAACATAGGTTAGAGACTCATAGAATCCCATTAGTGAATGATGTAGTAGTGTGTGAGCCCCTGTCGCCGGTCAGTCATGTGTGTTTGAAAACAATACAAGACAGCAAGTTGTGTAGTGTGAACAGTAATGCGAACTGCCAACTTTGCAAGTCTTGTAGGGGAAATATAGCTTTACATATTAAGATAAGGCCTTATGTCTCTATGTCTGTTGACATATGAAAGAGAGCTTA
>NC_045733.1:18084370-18085006 GCF_008692095.1 Etheostoma spectabile
CGACTTTGATGAAATCATTGACATTTTCAAGAGCAAACCCCCCTGACTACTGCTGTAATTTGTGTCAGTGTGTGTGTGTGTGTGTGTGTGTGTGTGTGGCGACCTAAAAACATGCGATGAATTCGTAGGCAACATGTTGAAAGTTAGTAACATAGCAGAGAGAAAAAGAGGAAATGAGTCGTTCCCTGTTTGTTTCTTCTAGGCCTATTTTAGCGAGTTTAATTGTGTGACACAAGGGGATAAGAGTGTGGTATGTGAAGGCTACTCTGTCTGTATTGAGATATATTAAAATAATCGATTCATAACCCGTTACAAATCTACAGGCGCATTTCTATTTCTATATCAGCTTGTTACTGTTCTTTTTCCCTCATGGGTTCCCCTTGTTATGGGCGCTGTGTCTGTTGTTAATGTGATTTATTTCCTTTTGTTAAATATGGTTATAACATGAATCACACTAAAGTAACAGTTTGTCTCTTTTGGAAATAACTTGAGTCTCATTTTACACGACAGATGACGTCAATGAACAAGTTCTGTGCCCGAGTATTGAATGAGACTGTCGGGCAGTGTTGTTGACCTGCAGTGTTGAAAACATAAAAAACAATTAAACAGAATTGTGAAATATTCGGCCTCCTGTTA
>NC_045733.1:18085016-18085166 GCF_008692095.1 Etheostoma spectabile
AGAACTAAATTATGTTTTGGGGAAATATTAAATGCCTGACCACTGTAAATATTAGGTCTATGGAGCTTTGCGTAATAGCGCAGCCAGGTATGGTGCGTGATGGAGATTCCAAAGCGCTCCTCTCTGGGCAGAACCAAGGAGAGGGGTCGC
>NC_045733.1:18085176-18091159 GCF_008692095.1 Etheostoma spectabile
TCGTCCTATACAACCAAACGTTTGTACAATGTTTGTTTTACAACATATTTAAAGAGCATCAAGCTATTGAAATCTCTATAATGTTAGCACAGATAATATAACAGTATATTAGTCATTTGTATTAGGTTAAACAGTGATTTGATAACATGTTTTAATTTAAGGCCCACCCAAAATTGGTCTGGCCCATCCAAAACTGGAATCCTGGCGCCGTGCCTGCTTTGCAAAACATTTCATTGCTTACTAGCCATAGATGTATCTATGTAGATAAGGCTTCCAGCTTGTGAGATGCGTCTCCGCTGCCTGGGAACTCTGGGATGGACAACTGATCCGTTCTGACTCATAGAACAAGGCAGAATTTTGTGGGAAGGTCAAGCAAAAAAAATAAATACAAAAACTAAGCAACATTGAATAACATTACACAGATAAAAAAGGGGATTTACCGTTCACTGTTAATAGTGGATCACAGTTAAATTGGAGTTTAACTTTTTGTTGCAGAATTTTGAGTTCAGTTCAAAGTTTGGTTCAACACAATTTAAAGTTAAAACGTGTTTAAAAATTAATCAATATTGTTGCAACCCAGCCTTAAGGATTTCCACTACCTAGACAAGAATAGTATCTATAACCAAAGAATAGTATTTATCATTCTGGGTAAGTAGATGGTTGAGAGTGCTAAGTGAGGTAAAGCAGAAATAATATTAGAAAGTGCTGTATGCAGTGATGCAGATGGATAAAATGCATTCATAAAGTCCGAAGATGTAAAAAAACTGGACTTCTAAATTATTTTGTAGTGGTGTTTGGACACCACAAAAGCATAGTTAAAAGTTCACAACTTAAAAGTAAAAGAAGACTAGGGGTTTAAAACAAGGATGGTAAAGAGATGGAGAGAGCAATAGAAAACCACACATACAGCACCAGACCGCAATGACTGAGGGTGGATGGAGATCAGTCTAAACACTGTCATCACAAAGATAACCACAGCCAGTAAAAAGTCAGCCTGGGATTCACAGCGCCTTAGCAATACCACACTACTGACAGCTGTAGAAACTGAAGGCTCTGCCAGGAACACAAGGAAAACATCCAACCCACTTTGGCTGAGGGAGTTTATCCCTCAACAAAGCCTTTCAATATTTTTTGTTGATGCAAAAGCCCGGAGCTTTCATTGTTCTTGGCAGGGACCTTCATGTCCTGGTTGGTGTTGACGAGGAACCGGCTTAACGGCAATCACTTGCAAATGTATTTAACTTTTACAGCTCATGATTGCAACTGGTTTCCACCCAGGCTGAAGTCAAGGAGGGTTAGTTTAGGCCATTATTTGGGAATTCCAAAAGGACAATTCATTTTACTTGTATCTTATTTATTTATGTTTTAATATGGGTAAAATAGGGTAACAACCCAGATGACTCAGTGCATTACAATGAGCTATTTTAACAGTGGGTGTGCATTTAAGCCAGGGAGTCATTACCCAAAGACAGAGGAATGGGATGACAAATGAGGCCTCTAAGTGAAACAAAGCCAGATTAGTACATTTCTCTCCTCTGAATAAATACAGAGAGCATCTTTTTTGTGTGGATAAGGCCCATTGTAATCTATTTATAGTAGTTGTTTGTATTATGTTTGTGCTGTGGCAGATGGTGTAGCCCTGCTCGGAGATAGCATTCCTGAATGGGATTTTGTACAGTCAAATTCAAAAGTTATGGATATGGTATTAGTACTGTGCCACAAGCAGATACATTTTTTGAGAGCAGCTTTTATTTCATAATGTTACCAATACGGTAGTGTATAAAGCAGAGCACATTCAGTAATGCGGGGATTATGGCTACAGAAGGGTAATGCATAAATCCAAGGATGAAAGTTATGGTCTTAGTCACTAGTGTTTCCCCTCCCATTTGTAACTCAGAGGTAAAATGGACAATAAATAGAATCAATAAACAATTCCTGAGTGAAATATATAGGTAATAAATATGTTGGTAATTATATAAAAGTGAATGTACAATACATGTGAAAACTATGTATAAGTATAAATAAATGCTTTTTGTTGAAAGTATTGCTTTTAAACATTGATATCATCCAATACGAGGGCATGTTGTATTTGGGGCATTAGCCTATAAGTCTGAGTGTTACTAACAGTACACCCTAGCCAACAGAATGTTTAGACCCGCCTCTCAGCCGTTCGCGCTAGTGAAGGAGACCGGAAGTGACGCAAGTGTAGCCGAGTCATCATAGCGGTACATTAATTATAGATTTAAGTGTTGATATTAAATTCTGTTACTGCTGACTGTAACTAATAGCGTGAAACACTAGAGTCTCATCCAGAGGCCATGCTCAAGCTAATGTGCTGTCTCATTGCACTGGGAAGTTTGTTATATTTCACTAACCACTATGCTGATGTTTGCCATTGTGTGCCCATTGTTCTCAATGTAAACAACGCTAGCAGCCATGACTGCTGCTAACTTGAAGCCAACAACTAAAGTGAATTATCCTTGTTGAATTACTAAAATGGATTTGACGATAAAACGATAATACCGCTGGTGAGTGGAGTAGCTCTGTCCAGTTATATGTTTTGAAATTATGTTTGACATCAAGTTAACTTGCTGTATTAACCGAACCCTGCAAAAAGTCTGTTAGTGGCCTGTCGAGACACCAATACTAATGAATGATAAGGTCTGACTTTCATGTACTTCATCCATTATTAAGTGTATTTTGAATGTATTTCTGTGTAATTGTGATACATCTATAATGTTATTATATTATTATAAGTATATGTTATTATTATACTTAGTGATAACTATACATTATGGTTATGCACTTTATTTCAAAATAATAGTTCTGATATATTGAGAAATTTAATATGTTGAACAGAACAAGAAACATGATACTGGGAATAGTGATATTGAGTTCACTGATACCAGCCTTAGCTTATGACAGCAATGCCAACCGTGTTAGCTCTGAGGTCATTCAATGTTGTCCTATTCCATATAGGTCAGGTTTTTTTTAGTAGATTCAGAATTTGAGAGATCGCGGTCTGGTGGAGTCAAGACCGGCAGTAGAAAACCTCACAGACCTTGAAGAACTTGGAGAAACTGTTCCAGATTGGATGGCGAGCCAAGCCCCACTTGATAGTAGCCCGGAGATCTTAAGCTTGGGAAACTTGGTCTATTACCCTCTTGGCCCAAGGGTTCAAGTAGAACTTTGGGCACACTGACACTTTCTTTCCTTGGAGGAGGACAATTACCCTGCACATTGATCCACTATCTATGACTTGAGGAATTGTGAATGTTACTTTAACAGACCCAAGTCCAATTTATTTTGAATGCACTCGCAATTTAACTGAACATATTTTCCTACTTTTGTATATGTGATCCCACTTTTCCACTTCACTACATTTGCTGTATTTAATTGTTTCAGTATAAATGCTATTTACCTTGTTACGCGTCGCATTTAATGCATGCACTTTCTCCTGTCCCTTGTGTTCTTTTACTGTGGTAATTCAATATTTGGTGGTTATCCTTATAGAAGTAGCTGGCCATTGAGTAGGTGGTTACATATAAATTTAGCAAACCAGCCAGGAGCCATTGAGATTTTGGATTACGACTGCAGAATATTATATTTTTGTACCTTTTGATCATTCCCAACATGACTTTTTACCGTTGCTGCATTATAGAAGTAGTTGGGAGAGTTAAGTTACCCAACGTGGTGATAGTGAGTGGATTAACAGGATCAAAGAGAGATGAGTCCGTTCCTAATGTACTTAAACAGTATGGTTCAATAAATAGAACCCTAACTGTAGATGATAACACCTCTGAGTTTCACAAGAGCCATGTAGTAGAGTACAACTCGGGGGTAACCCTACAAACCTTAGGACCCCTGTGTCCTTATGCTCATACTCTACCTAACGATCCGGAGGTACTGTACTGTGTGCAGGCACTAGCTAATGTCTATGTACAGAAGGCAGGAGGTGATGTCACTGACTATTTGAATGAGCTAAAAGGGATAGCAAAGCTGAGTGGTAAGGGCTTTGGGGAAGAGAAGTCATGTCAAAGATAAAGATCTCCATTGAGGCTGTTGAGCCTAGCACACATTCCAGTCCTCACACCACTGTGAAACCCCATCACAGTGCTGACTCCCGGCAGCCAGCTGGTAAATGTTCTTCCCCTGTTAGAGCTACCTTACTTGACAGTAACCACCACTTAACACGTCTTAGTTCCATACCGAAGACTTAAAGTCTGACTTAACTGACTTAAAGTCGTTGTGACCTCAATCCACCAGAGGTGCAAATAATTGTAGTGAGCACATTGTTAAGTGTAAGGGCAAAAACAGTCATGCTCATTCCTCTTTAGGACTAAGATCCTTTTCTGGGAAGACACCCAGACAGCACAGCGAGACAGACTTTGACACTTTGCGTTCTCACGTGGACTTGCTAGTGAAAGATGCAGGTTTTTCCAGATCTCAGTGAAATCCTTAGGCCATGTAGTGTCTCAGAATGGGGTTAAGGCCAATTCTGACGAGGTGGAAGCCTTTAAGAGCTGGCCAGTACCTTGTGATCTGAACCTGACTGGCACATCAGGGAACTATAAACAATTTATTAAAGGTTATCCAAGCATCGTGAAGCCTCTCACTGACCTCAATGCAGGTTATCCACCTCTGTGCAAGAGTGCTAAACCAAAGCCAAAGCCTCAGCAATACCACGATCCCAGGAACCCGTTCGGTCAGCACTGGATTCCTGACTGTGAGCACGCTTTGAAGACAATTATAGAGAAGCTCACTACTTCTCCAGTTTTGGGCTTTGCTGACCCCAAGTTGCAGTACACTCTCCATACTGACGCCAGTACAACAGGATTAGGGGCTACCCTATATCAAGAACAACATGGTCAAATTAGTGCCATTGCTTATGCTAGTAGAGGCTTGTCCAGAAGTGAGTCACGTTACCCAGCCCACAAGCTAGAGTCCCTTGCTTTGAAGTTGGCAGTGGCCGAGTAACACTGACAGTAACCCTCTGATACATATTAAGCGCAGCCAAGATGGATGCCATGAGCTACAGGTGGCTTGCAGCCCTATTGACCTTCAACTTCAGGACTGACACCACATCCCAAAAAGAGCAAGATCCCATCCGTCAGTTTACACAAACACACTTGACTGAATCAGAAACCCACCTTGGCCCAAAGGTTGTGAGTGCCATCTTTGAAAAACATCTGGTTTGCAAACCAGCAGATGACAACCTTGATAGTGATACTCCCTTGACATTGGTGCAGTGATTAGCGATATCTTCTAAAGCCTTACCTGTGAGGTTTGTGAATGAAGATCAATGTGGCGGTCTTCCTATAGTTTCTTAATTGTCAGCAGAGCAAATTATAGATCAACAACGTGTTGACCCTTGTATCAGAGAAGTGATAGCTCAGCTTAAGACTGGCGAGAAGCTACCTCCAACAGTCCGGATGGATCTCCTGACATCCGTTTGCTGCTCAGAGAGTTGAGTCACCTCAAACTACATGATCAGATTCTCTACAGAACCCGCCACGAGGGCGCTCAGAAGACTTACCAACTTGTTCCCCTTGATGAATATCAAGACCACCAGACCACTTGAACTCGTTTGAGCCAGACAAAAGTAACACCAAGGATGTGCTTGTCTTGACCGATCATTTTAAGCAAGTATGCCATTGCTGTTCCAACGTCTAACCAGAGAGCCCAAACTGTTCCAAAATGCCTATGGGACAACTTCATAGTGGATTATGGCAATCAAGAATGCTTGCACAGTGACAAAGGTCCAAACATCATCAAAGAACTGTGAAAGACAATGGGCATACACAAAGTCCGTACCACACCCGACCATCCCAGGGGAAATCCTGTAGAGTGTTTCAACAGAACGCTTCTGAGCATGCTTGAAACGTTGACAGCAAAAGACAAGACCCAGTGGCATAACTTTGTCAAACTTTTGATGCATACATATAACTGCACAAAGAGTGATGTGACAGGGTTCTAACCTCTG
>NC_045733.1:18091169-18092018 GCF_008692095.1 Etheostoma spectabile
ACAACAAAACACAGTCAGAGTATGTTTAGAAAATGAAGTCACAACTAGAATAAAGCTACCGATTAGCATCCCAAAATGCTAAGAAAATAGCGGACAACAACAAAGCCAGGTTTGACCAGCGTGACAACGCAACAATCTAAGGCTCTCGACCCTGAGGAAGATGCTTGCTTACTTGAAATTGTCCCTGTACCTGAAAGCAACTTACCTGTAATGGAGAATGAGCATGAAAAGGAATCTGAACAGGAGACTGATCACATCCCAGATTCCAGGTCAGCAAAACACGCTGAACCTGATGGAGTGGATTACCAGATTGGGACTTCCCACTGTGCCACTGTCAACATTATATTGCCGCAACATACACTTTCAGGATAGAGGGAGACCTGCTGTCATCCAAGAGGGACTGCATGAACGTTCCCAGACATTCAGAAAGACACAGAGAGACTACAATACTCTCGAACGGAAGGGCCATTCTCTGAGTTTAGCCTTCACCGATGCCTTACACTAGACCAGAGATACTGATCCCTACCTAGGGCCATTTTCTTCTCCGAAAGTTGTGTCTAAACGGTTACACCCATGCACGAGGATGTGCATGAAATCTAGGAGGGAAGGTGTAACCCAAAGGTAAAATGGGCTATAAAGTAGGGCTGCACAATTAATCACTATTTTGACTTCCCACGATCAAATTTGCTTGATCGAACGTTTATTTTTTTTAAAGCGTCATTTCATAGAACGCTCCAGGTTTTTTTGCATAGCCAATCTACCGCTTCTACCGTCTGATCATGAGCTAATCAGTTGTTCCTGCACCGGGCAGCTTAGTTTCTAGATGTAGACAGTCACAGAGGACAGAGT
>NC_045733.1:18092028-18092247 GCF_008692095.1 Etheostoma spectabile
AAATTCAACAGATAGCAGTCGGTTATACGTCGGTCTCAAGGGTTACCAGTTTACCAGTAAACGCAACATTTTGTCCCGTCTGTTGTTATTCCGACAAAAGCGGTGACCAGTGCTAGTTGGTGCTAGCGTCTGTTAGCTGTTAGCTCCTCTAGGACGCACCAGTGCTAAAGTCCTCGCATCCGCTGATCCGCCGATCAAACTTTTGATCAAAATAATCGT
>NC_045733.1:18092257-18096746 GCF_008692095.1 Etheostoma spectabile
TTATCATTTTGGCCATAATCGTGCAGCCCTACTATAAAGGATAAAATAATAATATATTACTATCAGTCAAAATTTGTTGGTTATCCTTCTAGAAGTGGCCAGCCATTGAGTAGCCAGCCCCCCCCCCCAAAAAAATAAAAACGGCCCCCCACCAAAACTGAAGAAACAACAACAATCTCAAAACAAAAGCTCTCACCTGTGACTCACACAATACTACGCTGTGTATGCGCAGCAGGTGCAGCCAGTTAAAACATACATTCAGCGGCACATCGGCTCCGCCAATGGTCTGCATACGTTGCACGTTTAATGTAGCCAAGTCACGCAACTTTGCGCCAATATTCAACTGTTACTTACTGTTGCCATATAGTTGTGTGATGTGTAAAGCAATATTTTAAAAAGATATATGTGTTTAAAAAATGATGTGCACTAAACCACAGTTGTGCTAGTGGTCACACAGGTAAGTGTGGACACCCTCATAATTAGTGGTGTAAATCAACCCCAATGCTCTAATTGCTGTTCATCTGCATCCCAATGTCCCTATATTCCAACACATTAGCACGCAGACAGTTGCAGTCCTTCCATATTGAGATGTAGTGCAAGAACTATGCTCTGGGCACCAGGCAATGTTCAGCTAATGCACTTTGCTAATCTATTATTTAGAAAGTGGCCTCGCTAATTGAGTTTTAATGTCAGTGGCCGCTCTCCCACATGTGTTTGACCGAGCACAGGGGAAAGTTTAGATGTTGATAGATTACAGCTGGCTGCTTGTGGCAGCTCCAAAGGTCATGGCCAATGCTGGAGCAACCACTATGACCTCAGCTGTTTTTAGAATAAATCTGGCTGCTTTTTTCACACCTTTGAATATTTTACTCATGTTTAAAAAAGCAGACATTATTAAACAAACTCTCCACTTGATAAAACAAAGTGTGTCATATGAAAAGGCTTTAACTGTGCATTTGCATAGCTATGTTTAACAGCAAACACTGGATTTATTTAGAGATAATGCAGGCATCAATTAGACGTGAATGCTTCTCCTCTTCTAATACGATTCTCCCCATACACAGTATAAAAAACTGATATTAAAGAGGTACTGCATCACTCGAGGCATATATGTGAAAAATATGAAAAGCTCATTAAAACATATATAACACCTCTGCAGGGCTAAGAGGAAACTGGTAAATGTTTGTAAGGAGAACTGAATAATAGTTGGGAAAGTGTACAAGGTTTGTAAGTTGGAATTTGAATATGCTCCCTGAATAAACAAGTCAAAATTTGCATTTTAAATAGTAACACGTTATGCGCTGCAGCTTTGTGGAAATCATTAGTTACACACTTCCTTGCAATTATTTTGCAAGTTCACCCCACACGTTGTCTATGATAGGAAAGCACAGAGAAAGGCTCTAGTCTTTATGAGAATCACTCACCCAGAGCACAAGATAAAGAAGAGCCATGACTTATTTAAAAAAATCCCAACTGGCTAATTAACACTGTGAATTCAACCAGAAAGTCAGTATTCCTCTGACTAGTTTAATTGCATTGATGTGTGAGCCCCAATTTAACAGCTCAAATAAAGAGCCGTTTTGGCTCCCATGAATGATGGTATTTCCTCACGTCAAAGACTAACAGAATTTTTTTTTTTTTAAACCATAATCAAGTTTAGCTTTACCTGAGCACGTTTGATGATTTAATAGACTTAAATGAGTTTTCCTCCAAGGTTAATTATGGAGCAGTGAATTAAGTTTGCCACTATGCGATTGCTTATTTATAAAAATGTATTCAGTTCTGCTCTGAGCTAATGTGATTATTAGATTGAACTGAATATCAGCCAAAGCATGTTGTGTCCTTAAGCATGCTGATGAGTGTGTAGGGTCACTGAAAATGAACATATTCCTTGGCTGTAACAACCAATGCATGTACGGCAAGGCAAGGCAGCTTTGTTTGTATAGCACATTTCAGCAACAGGGCATGTAGAGCAGAGAAAACTTGTGCTCTTACCACTACATTATAGACTTTAAATAAAAAAAGAATTACTACAAAAAGGTCCAGTCACCGTTTACTTTAAATTGTGTATAGTTTGTCACTGGAATTGGCCATTCAGTTTCTTATCAGTTGCACAGATCAGCAGGCCTGTTGAGCTTTGGATTACTATCCCAGCCAATCAGCACCAGGTGGCGCGTGCAAGCGAGTGATGGGGGCCGGCCAGGAGTCATCAACAAGACGAGTTGGCAGTGAAACAGCAAAAGAGGAAGAGGACTATAGGATACAAATTAAAAGGAGAAGTCGTATGACCGGGATAGCAGGAAGAGCCTTGTTAACGTCGGTGAGGCGTTTCAACCATGGTTTTAACACTGCAGAAACCTTGATTTCAAAGGAATAGAAACTGATGAGGGCTCTCGTTACGGACAAGAGAGTAATAATGATAGCTTCGCTAACAGGTCAGTTTAACCTTGTCCGCTTGCTACTGTTAGTGATGGCTGCTCCCATGTGGCTGGCATTTCAGCAGTAGTGCCAGTTTGCTAATCCACAACCTAACATGAGCCAGTATCAACTCTGCCATACTTAGTTTAGTCAGCAGAGACACTAAAAGAAGTGGCGGCAATGGCAAAGCGCGTTCATAAATCTGGGGGGGGGGGGTTCTGAACTTAAATTCAGAAAAAAAGAACTTAAATAAAACAAAATAACCAAATAAGCCAAATTGGCAAAATATGTACCAACAAAATCAATAGATGATGCATATAGATATATAGATACAATTAGATATCAATCTCCCCACTCATCCTCTCCATCCCTCTTGTACCAACATCTTCTCTTTCAGCCAAACAGTGCTTTATCCAGCTCTCTGTGAAAGGTGTTTTTTTTAGTTTTAGAACACCTCTATCATTGTGAAACGTTGCTCCGAAGGGCCACTGGAGTACCGGTGATTATATTATGGCTCAGCTTATCAAACACTACATGGTCAAAAAGCAGAGCTCTTAATATCTTAGAGAAGTGAGTGTAATGGCTGCCATTGCATGACCTTATCCAAAGGGCCTCCATGTTAGTCACTCTCCAGCAATAACCGATTAAAACAGAGCCTTAGCAACTCCTGAATATGTTCAGAGAGAAGAGAAAGAGACACAAGAGATTCAATCCCGTCTCTTAGGGCCTCTTTCTTCTGTCTATCCCTGGTACAGTTGACAGGAACACTTCATTAAAACCATCATTATTTAATGGTAAAATGATAGTTAACTAAGCTTTATTTATTAATTATTATACTTTTAAAGAACAATGAATTGATTTATAATGTATACTAAATAGTAGGGTACAAGCAGCCAAAATGCGTTTCCTCAGGGGGGGGGGGCTGGCGTCTCCCTTAGAGATAGGGTGAGAAGCTCAGTCATCCGAGAGGAGCTCGGAGTAGAGCCGCTGCTCCTTCGCGTTGAAAGGAGCCAGTTGAGGTGGTTCGGGCATCTAGTAAGGATGCCTCCAGGGCGCCTCCCTAGGGGGGTGTTCCAGACACGTCCAGCTGGGAGGAGGCCTCGGGGAAGACCCAGGACTAGGTGGAGAGATTATATCTCCAACCTGGCCTGGGAACTCCTCGGGATCCCCCAGTCGGAGCTGGTTGATGTGGCTCGGGAAAGGGAAGTTCGGGGTTCCCTGCTGGAGATGCTGCCCCCCCGACCCGATACCGGATAAACGGATGAAGATGGATGGATGGACTAAATAGTAATGTTATCATTTGTTATTTTATCATTAGTTTAGTGCAAGATAAAAAAAAAAACTAGTTCATAACTTTAGACAGAATACTTTGTAAATGGTTGCTCTGTAAACCACCTTTAAACATTTGGAAAACAAAATTGCAACTAATGCTTGTAATTAGTTAATGATTAATAAGTGGTTTCTAAAGCGTCAAGTAACATTAATTTGGCCCAATTAAATCTTTTTTTTTAGTGATCTCTAAAATATAAGTATTATTTGTGCACTGATAATAACTATTCTAATAATGTTTAAAGATGATTTCTTAAGTATTCATTAACCATTAACAAGGTATTATCATCCAAATGTTTGACACTTTCCAAACAATTTCTTAAAGGTTTACACAAACTTTGATAATTAACAAATACCTCAAATAAAATACTGCATATAAAATGTTGTGTGCAAAACTAAACTGTTAAAATAACATCAATTATAACATTACTAGTACTTATTAAACTTAATTAATTGTATTGTTTGTTAACAGTAAAATAACTATTAACTTAAGTTTAATTAACAGTTAGTTTACTATTTATTTGTTATTGTTACTATAAAGTGTTACCTTTGACAGACATGGGGCTGGGTGGTAGTACGGCTGAGCGATATGGAGAAAATCACATATCACGATATTTTTGACCAAATACCTCGATATCAATACCACAACGATATTGTAGTGTTGAGTATTGGTGCTTTCACAAAATATTTCCACAATGAGATTTTGAATAAATAATCATCAGTAATGTGGATATAATGACTA
>NC_045733.1:18096756-18097896 GCF_008692095.1 Etheostoma spectabile
GGTAAAGGTAAATAATAGAACAGTTACAACAGTCTGGTACTTTACTGTAATTCAGCCTTTAAAACCAGGAAAAGACATTACTTATGCCATTTAATGCAAAAAATTCAAAATCTCAGACGATATTTAGTCTCATATGTCGACATCGATTTATTGCCCAGCTCTAGGTGGTAGTGTCGCAGTGTCTCTGTGAGTATTTCACAGTGCAGTGTCTGTGGGTACAAGGAGGGACTGCAGACCACCCCACTTCGCTCGTCTGAAGACTCCATCAACCGTAGCGAGCCTCTGCGCCGCGGCTTTTTGCTACCAGGTGCATAGGTATTTCCGGAGATCAGACTTTGATGTTCACAGTGACAGCGCATCAGAGCAAAGCAGCAGGTGAAAATAATCTATCTTCCACTCTGTGATTTATGATTCCTAATTCTTACACCTAATTCTTCTGGTTTGAAACCAGTTGCAGTTGCATCCTTGGAGCCATCTGTGAGTGATAATAGACTTTAGCGGAGGACTAGACAAATAAAAAAGGTTAAGTGTATACTAATGAGTTCTTTTCACATGAACCTTTAGCACAACATTGTAAAGAAAATACATAATGTTTGAGGCCTTACATTGGTAAAAACTTACTTAGGCTACCTTTACATTGCTAGTTTATTTTTTAAGTAGAGTTTTGAGCCAAAAAGTGCTTTTACCTCCAGTAGAAGAACTAATCTGCATTCAAACTAACACGCACAAACTGCACATCTCATAAACATTCTGGTATACTGGGAATGCGCGTGCAGGGGTAAACAGCATGTACACTCCGCCCCTTGCTGATAGTTGCCATGGTAACGTTAGTAGCTTAGTCTCAGAGAAGGAGAACGCATGACCGATAAGACCCAATCAGGCGGTTGAAACGCGTCAGTGTTGCCAAAGGTCTCCGGTTGCGGCCGTTGAGAGTGCAACACAACCCCCGCAGTGTTTTCAAATGTTGAAAAACACCAGAGCAATGAGTGTGAGGTGTGAATGTAGCAAAAGATGTTTGTTTTCAAACCAAAAAGTAGCAATGTAAATGTAGCCTGAATATCAAACCGCTCATCCTCGGTTCAGAACCATTAAATAGAACCTCCATGCGCTTCTAATTATCACAATACCCCCCCCCCCCCC
>NC_045733.1:18097906-18098796 GCF_008692095.1 Etheostoma spectabile
CACACACACACACACACACACACACCTTGAACGACCTGCGATTACCCTCATCCTGCTTATGGCCACCCTGACATTCATGAATGAATCAATTGACAACTACAATTATGGAGAGTGACAGAGCTCATCCCTCAAGTTCCAGCACCTGCTTCTGAAACATGCAGCAGGTTCTGTAAATGGAACAATTAAGATAATTGACTGTACAAGGTCCCATTAACAAAGCCTGCTTTCAGCTCAGAGTTGCGATCAGATTAATTCTAATAATGGACCAGCCCTTGTTCCTCCATTGTTCTCCATTTGCCCTCTTCAGTCCAGGTGCCAATCATATCCTGTGAGTAGAGTTTCATGTTGGACTGAGATCCCAATGATTGATTGGACATCAAGAGCTAAGGACAGCAGAGTCATTGTAAAGGTGACACATTGCTCATTGACAAATCTGACATGTCTTGATTAAACAAATTAATTGTTTTAAATACTTTAGCAATAACTTCGTGACTGTTTTAATACATTTTATGTATTACATTTTATTATCAGTTATATCAATTAGTCAAAAAGAAGGCTTTTTACATGTAATAACATTATTTCAATGTGAGCGACTACCCTAAATGGACATGATAAAACTTAATGGATACAAAAAACATCCTCTCCCAACACTTGCCTGCTATGATAGTGTCTCATTTTTGAAAAATGTAGCAAGCACTAATACTTAAGTCAAATCCCCACTCTGCGGGCATGGAGGTGGCAGGAAGGAGGTCCTGTTAGGCAAACACTCTTTAAACGTTTCTCTTCTGCTGTCCAGAGTTTGGAACTCGAGTTTGAGACTCGGACTCAAGTCGCAGCACACACAGTATCAACAAGTGACAGCATCAAAATAAAAAGATGAAGAAGCATTG
>NC_045733.1:18098806-18098935 GCF_008692095.1 Etheostoma spectabile
GGTGTGATGAATGTAAACTACACTATATACGTACATTTTATAGGCCACGTTATTGAGAAGGTTATGAAACCAATGTAAGCAATTATAAAAACATTAGGCCTACATATTAAGGAGTAACACAAACTACCC
>NC_045733.1:18098945-18099617 GCF_008692095.1 Etheostoma spectabile
ATTAGAGAAGGACAAGCAACAAGAAAATTAAATCATGAATGTATTATTCTGACCAGTCTGCCATTAATATAATCTGGGAATATAGCTTGTCCCACTTAATCTCCGGAGCGTCCTTTATAAACCTGAAGCTGCACAGACCACAGACGCCGCGCTGCTCATCTCTACTTTTACTGAGAGTGGACACTGATGTTATGCACACGTCTGCCGGCAGGCAGCGACCACCGGGCAGCCCCCGCACACCAGGCAGCTTCGAAACACTACCGTCCCACCGGGAAAAGTCCCGGCTCTCCCGATTGCCACTCCGCATCATGGTGCCAGTGCAACCATTTCTAACCATCTAAACAACTGACATAGTAGGGTTTAAATCAACTCATGACAACAATAGTGACAAATAATGCATGTTAATAAAAATAAATTGTGAGAAAAACAAATCCAAACCCACGTTTGACTGCACGATCCATCCAGAAAGACCTGGCAGACACTGGAGTGGTGGAACATCATTCCACTATAAAGAGATACTTGTACAAATATGGTCTTCATGGAAGAGTCATCAGAAGAAAACCTCTTCTCCATCCTCACCACAAAAATTAGTGTTTGAACTTTGCAAATAAACATATAGACAAGCCTGATGCATTGTGGGAACAAGTTCTGTGGACCGATGAGGTTAAAATA
>NC_045733.1:18099632-18099780 GCF_008692095.1 Etheostoma spectabile
ACTTTTTGGCCGCAATGACCAAAGGTACATTTGCAGAAGAAAGGGCGCAGAATTTAATGAAAAGAACCTCTGTCCAGCCGTTAAGCATGGGGGGGACCAATCATGCTTTGGGGTTGTTTTGCAGCCAGTGGCACAGGGAACATTTCAC
>NC_045733.1:18099790-18099885 GCF_008692095.1 Etheostoma spectabile
AAAAATGGATTCAATAAAATTTCAGCAAATTTTGGATACTAACTTGATGCTGTTTGTAAAAAGGCTGAAGTTAAAGAGAGGATGGCTTCTACAAA
>NC_045733.1:18099895-18099988 GCF_008692095.1 Etheostoma spectabile
TGATCCTAAACACAACTCAAAATCCACAGAGGATTACATCAAGAGGTGTTAACTGAAGGTTTTGCCATGGCCTTCACAATATCCTGACCTCAA
>NC_045733.1:18099998-18100338 GCF_008692095.1 Etheostoma spectabile
AAAATCTATGGATAGACCTTAAAAGAACAGTGCGTGACAGACAGACGAGAAATCTCAAAGAAGTGGAAGACTTCTGGGAGGAAGAATGGGCGAAGATACCTCAAACAAGAATCTAAAGACTCTTGGCTGGCTACAAGAAGCGTTTACAAGCTGGATACTTGCCAAAGGGGGGGGGGAGGGTACAAGATATTAATTCTGCAGGGTGCCCAAAACTTTTGCGGACGCCAGTATTTTGTTTTCTGTGATTTTGAAAGTGTAAATGATGGAAATAAAATCTAACTTTTTGTGACCCATAATTCGAATGTCTAAACTGTAATTTGATGCCTTTTGGAGATTTTTC
>NC_045733.1:18100348-18110203 GCF_008692095.1 Etheostoma spectabile
TTTTCTTGGCTTCTTTATGCACATTAATACAAATTTTTACCTATGGTGCCCAAGCTTTTGAACCCCACTGTATGTCAAATCAAGATAAAGGGTTCTGGCTCAACCATTATCGATTTTCATCAGGCACCTGAACACCTTAGGTAACTATCAGCTGAGCTAAGGTTTACCTCAGAATTGGCCATCAAACGTGAGCTTGCTTCTTGCTTAACCCATGGAGGTAAATTCCGTCTGTCGTTCACTAGATGTTATGAAAAGATAAATGTTTTGCCAAACTTTTTGGGGGATTTAACGTTACATAATCATTCATGTCGTGCTGGCTGCCACCACGTTAATAATAACGTCGGCTGCAACCCAGGTTCATTGTTGATCATGTAATACTACAGATTCGTCAAGTTAACGTTACACTGGGTTTGAGAGTCTGAAGAACGTGTTAACTTACAGTAGATTATATGCTGTCATTAGTTGCAGATGCAAAATAAAGTTATTCACTTGAAGGTAAAGCATTCTGGTGTTTTTTTTGTAAAATTCCAATAGCCTGTTTACACTTATTATATACCAAACTAATCAAAGCTGATACTACATGACAATAGATAAATGAGTCAGAATAACATTTTACATGCTTTAAATTCCTTATATAAAACGTTGCAGTGTTCTAAGCAGCCTGGATAAAACGCAGCAGGTAATACACTCATTATAACGCTTAAAGTCTTTAGACTTGACTTGGACTCGAGCAGAGACTTGAGACTTAGGGCTGGGCAATATATCAATATTACATTGATATCGCAATATGAGACTAGATATCGTCTTAGATTTTGGATATATCATAATATATAATATAGCTCTTCTATTTTTTACGTTTACCCACTAAGTCATTAAATCATTTCTGGAGAATATTTATCAAAAATCTCATTGTGTAAATAAGCAATACTTGCTTTTTTTGCGTGATAATATTTATGGACTGTTTATCTCAGTATTGTATCACGTTAAATCTGAATAAGATTATTCACATGAAATACCCACACATTTACTTTACAAAATACAAAAACCTGAAACTTTAAATCTAAAGTCAAATATCAAATATAAGTAGCCAGACTGAATTAGCCGAGTTGATATTTGAGTTGAATGGCTGCATTGTTATAACACATTTTTTCAGTACTGCCCAATAAGCATCGAGTAAATAAAGCAAGGATGAAACGATGTGGTGCGTGTGGTGAGTCTGACTCACTTCATGTCTTATATGTGCATGTTGTGTTTCTAGTACTCATGTTACAAAAGAGTCACTCCTGGCCTGTGTGTGTCTGAGAGGTCATTATCTTAGTAATATGAACGCTGTGTGTGTGTGTGTGTGTGTGTGTGTGCGTGTGCGTGTGCGTATATTTTAATAGGAGGAATTCATTCTGTGATGCTAGTTCCCATACCTTTCTTTGTTCAATGGAAGACGAAAAGTGTTAAGTTACAAGCACTACACACACACTCTCTGAATGGGTCTCAGTGTGTCCGGCCACCCATACTATCTGCATGGTAGTCCTACACCTTTCTATACTACTGCCTCTGAAGGCTTGGAACACATCCCTTTTATGTGGATGGAGCGTGGAGGTTATGCCTGAAGCTTCTGCTATTAAATTCTCCTTTTCTTCAGATGTTATTCTACAGAACACCAGGCTCTCTTTTCTGCGGTCAATGCCTGTCCAATTCATTCAAGAATGATATGCATTCCTCAGCCGCTTACAGCTAGCTGCACTCCAACAGCTAAGGGCCAAGCAGGACAGGTTGAACTGCCAAAGGCAAGACAGCTCATAAAGCGGCTGCACTTATTGGACACTGGTTTAGTAAAACTAATGATAAAAAAGCCATACAAGACACAATACCACAGTAGCAAATTGTTAAATATATTACTTGGCAGATTGACAAGTATATATTTTTTTCTTTTTGAAGAAACAAGAGTACACAGCTGATTCAGGTTTGTCCTATTTCTGACCATCTGCAGTAAGAGCCCCCTCATGATGTCTGTAACAGAAGACAAACCAAATACCATCTGAGTCAACACAACCCCGATCTGTCCAGCCCGTGAAAACAAATAAACATGGGCTCACGCTAGGCAGCACTGGCAAATCCACTCAGGAATTTCAAACACTCTTGAATTTATTTTCCACGAGGTCTTTGGAGCAATCTTGGCAATCAAAGAGGTCAATTTTGCTTTGGAGGAGAAAATTATTAGGTAAATATTTTCTGGGAAACTGGTCATATTTGAAATGGAATGGTTTCCCCTCACCCTCCGTTTTCCAAACATGTACGGTGTACGCACCCAAACACACACTTTCGTTCTGAACATTGACAAGTTGCGTTTGGGACACTGATACATATACAAATGGGCTTTTTTTTCAGTCCGTTTTTTTTGGACTGTTTAGTGCTACTCCCCTGTCGCCAGACCGACTGACACGCTTGTTTATTTTTCCCATGCCCACTTTAAATTCCATCAACCACCCCCCCCCACCAACTGAAAAGGCCAATGTGTGTCTGGCCAGGAGGACAAAAAGTTAGGAAAATATCAACAACTCGTCATTTACATCAGAACAAAAACAAACAAACCCAGGAGAAAGGCGCTGCTAAGGAGGTCCAAAGCATTTTTTCCACCAGAAATCCTTCTCATGTGGCTTCGGGCAGCCTGCCAGCCAAATCTAATATGGATTTATATACAAAGAAAGTGCTTAGTTTAACATAATGAATATTTAATCATGCATGGACCCTGTAAAGCAATTTTGTAGAAATAATTGAAAGCAGACTTTGTCTCGAGGCTTGGAAAAAAAAGCAACAGCTAAACTGTTGACCCAAAGGAGCCCAAAAATCTCACGCTGGATTAAATGTTTACACTGCTGGCATACACTCTGATAAATGAGGTTAGAAATCTGGGGTGGAATCAACGGGTGTTAAATCTGCTGATTCTGTCAGGGCAAGAGAACACACAGATGCCTGGTTGTGCACATAACACATACACTTGTTGGACAGGTCCATCCCCCCCCCCCAACTAACACTATTTCACACTGTAACTATTTGTTCCTTCATTCACTGAGCTGTGCAACAAGGGAAAAAGACTGGTAATGCAAAACCACCTGTTTGAAATTTAAATTAACTATTGTGTAGCATACATTTCCTATCTTACTACTGAAAACATCCAACGATATAGCTGATGTTTGCAATGAGACATTGACAAGGCAATATACTGTGACAGATGAAAAAAAAAAAGATACCTAATTTTTAAATCACTGCCTACACAGAACTATTTTAATAAAGCACACATTAAATAAAGCTAATCACCCAGATCCACCAAACAAGACAAATGAACAATTTTCGATGGGAAAGCAAAGCCAAAGTACAGACAAGATAAAATACAAGGTTATCAAAAGAGCAATATTACATCATATGAAATACTTTCCACAAGCATGACTTGTGCCATTCACGCCGTTGTAAATTAGCTCTCATAATAGTATTAACAAAGAGACTGACGGAAATGCTGCACAGTCTCAGGACACAGAAAAATACAAGAAATAGCTAAACTTGTTTTAGAAAAGGGTGGGGTGACATAAGAGGATTTGAGGGAAAGTGTTCACTTATGCAAAATAAAACAGGTTATCAAGTCTATTTGGTGATTCCCTGGCACCCTTAATAAATCAGCTTAAGGTGCGGTCTAATGGCTTCATTCGCCCCACAAATCTCTGCACTGCAATAACATGCGCCAGCGAGCACAGATTAATTTAATAACTCTTTAATATTCTCCGTGAAAAAAAACAGGAGACCAGCGAGTTCGGAGCATACGGGGTGAGTGGTTAAGGGGGCTATCTGTGGAATAGGATATTGCTGCAGCAACAGATTGAATATTACATAATGATGTCATTTATATTCCATTCGAAGTGCTAGCTTCCCAGGCTGGAGACTCAAACAGAGCTGGGGATTTGTCTGTGATAGGGAGCAATATGGAGAGAAGAAGTTTGTGGGTATAGATGGCATGAATAAAGACAAACGTGAGCTAAGAGGGTTACAGTGCACGGATTGGCTGTCTAATAATATCTGAATTTGTCTTGAGCGTCTGCAGTCGGACTGATTTTTCGGCTCTCGTCGGTCCAAAAAGTGCCTCGGAACACACCTGAAGTGACGCTAACTGGAGGGCAGGTTCTGCGCGTGCACGAGATGTAATACGTCTCCATAACAGCAGGCTGCGTTAATCTGTATTGTCGCCCAAAAAATGAAAACCGGAAATCACAAACACGTCACGTGGGTCAGGCATCTCCAGAATTTCTAAGCAGTTCGGAATACAATCTCGTATTTTACGAAAATAGTTCACTGAAACGTGTTTCTGAAAACCTTTTAAGCGAGAAATAGGCCACACAGATGCTGAATCTGTCTGTTTTTTGGATCGACAAAGGTCAGTTTGAAAGATTTTTGTCAGATTTTGGGAGGCGTTTGTCACGCTCATCCCGCTCGTCATTTCCGGTGTTTCAACATAAGTGCACGGATTCCCTAGCCAACTGACGAGGGCACGGTACACACCAAACAGACTCGATTCACCGACCTCGCAAGACTGTCCGACGGCCGATAATCGGGTTGGTTGTGGCTGCGCCTTAAGACGTAAAATCCTGTAAAAATGTCTAAAGTCTACATAAACTCTATGACCAGCAACTCACCATTAAAAATACAATTATACCACAATACAGGATGCCTCCATTAAAAAATATTCAGAATCCTTAATTAATCCCACAGTAGTAAAATAGATGTGTTAATGAATGGTTTCCTACTTCTCATAGATAGATAGATAGATAGATAGATAGACTTTATACTTTTACACACATTAACTAAACAAATAGCAACCTTTTGTGGTCTCAACACCGGAATATGAAGCAACATATCCCCTTGTGACCCCTTGTTGCATGTTTATATGAGCCGTCCTTTCTCAGGTTGTTTTATTTGAATCATTTTTATCATCTTAAAGTGTCCATATTATAAAAACAAATTTCAATCATTTTGTTGTGTCTCTGGTGCTTCCACACACATACACACTTGGAAGAAAAACTATCCATGCTGTTTTGAGTGAGATACGGTTTTTGAACGCCTCTGCCTTCAGTCTCCAGGTGAGCTGTTCAAAATCTGAACGGCTTTCTACGTCACCAGCCAAGATGAGGTGGCTAACCGTAGCACATGCTAATGCTAGCATGCTAGCTCATTCTCAATGGCAATCAATCTCAATGGTTCTCAAAACACTGCTACAGCACACACTAGTTGACCATAATCTCCAAAAGAACTACTTCTTTGTCCATTTTCTGCAGGTATTGCCCCACGTTTAGAAGAAGTCTCCCAGCTAATCCTGCCTTGTTCTGACCAAAGTTGGAGAAAGAGTTATCTAGCTTATAACCTGGCTACAGCGCATGTGCGACTCCCAACAAAGAAAGAACAAAAATATGGTGTTTTTTGAAAATAAAACCATGTAAACCTTTTCTGTTACAACCTCAAAATACAACTATGAACCTGAAAATAAGCAGAATATATGCGCTTTCAAAAGGGAAAAAGTAAAATATTTCAGAAAAGGTATAAAAAAATAATATTGTGTGCAGCCATTTAGTGTTTTATTTCCTGCTTTGGCAACTTATTTTTTAAAACTACTACATTCATTTCACTACCCCTTGTAGCAGTCCTGACCACCAGGTTGGGAACCACAGTTTTAGCTAAACAAGCTAGTTAACAAACAAACCGATTGCATTGTCACAAAGCTGAAAACAGTTGTTTTCTTGGCTCATTGCTCAAGCCGGCGTTTTAGAAAGACATGGTTTTCACAGCCATGGGAAAGTAATGTCCCGTTTGTGCTAAAGATGACAAATATATTCTAATCAGCAAAGCAGGGCATATCAAAGTGACACGTCTGCATCGGAGACAAGTGTTGAACAAATCAGATGGCGCAAGGAGCAGAGGTGAAGCTTGGAGAGAATGAACAGAGCTTGCAGAAGTAATGAGAATTTGCTCCATTTGGCAGTCGCCTGCAGCAAAGGTCTCCCATCTGTTTCCTATTGAAAAGGGATTCAACCGTTTGGAGGGGGAAGGATAAAATGCAAGAATCAACGGGCCACAGTGACATCTTACGGCAGCAGCTGATAACACAGCGTGGATGGATGGATGCACATGCATGTACAGACTTCAGTTAACGTCTAAACTAATCAGTTGTGGTGCGCCTGGGTAGCTCACCATAGTAGAGCGTGAGCCCCATGTACAGAGGCTCTGTACAATTCTGACCTGCGTCCCTTTTCTGCATGTCATCACCCCTCTCTCCCCCCCTTTCATGTCTAAGATGTCCTCTCAAATAAAGGCCTAAAATGCCAAATTAAATTGTTAAACCAATGAATTAGTGACACAAGAAAGCATTGTTTGATTAATTTGCATTTAGTTTCCCGTTTGTGTGTCTTACTTTAAAATGGCAATTAAAGGGCAACTAAGTAAAATGTGAATGCAAAGAGATTTTTAGACATAGGTCAAATCAAAACAAATCAAATGACTGCAGTAGTCACAGGTATTTATCGCGGTATTCATCACTGCAGCGACGCACTGCCGTGAGTCCGTGACCAAGGCAACCGTCTGTGGTGAGTTCATGTCTGTAACAGAAGGACAACCGAGTGCGTTATACACACTACTAAAGTCCGTTGAAACATTGTCAGCGGCCTAAGTTACAAACAGGCTTGGTAGTGAACGACCCACCAACGTGCTGACCCATTTGGTGTTCTTGTCTGTGTGTTTAGCTGAGCTGGACCAGAGAATATGCGGCTAGAACAGATTTGTGATGCTGTTTTGCCCTCATTGTTCCCCGTGAAGTTAGCTGGGAAGGGATGTAACGTAGCAGTTTGTGTGGAGGGAGCACTGAGCCGGACTTTGTTTAAAAATAGCCTTTTGAATGCTTCATTGCTTGACGCAACAACAAAAAAACAAGAAAAAATTGGCTTTTTTTTTTTTATGCTGTTCGGTGGATCCAATTCATGCCGACATGAAGATTGCTTCATGTGGATTTCCCAAAGTAACTGATAAATATTTAAAATGTTACGTCTACTATAACCCATTGTCTTTGTTATTTGCTCTTATCTTTCATGCACATAGCCACTCCTTGCCTTCAAGCAGAAAGTGGGAGACAGCAAAGCCTCCAACATCACCTTTGGGGTGACCTCAAAACCAAAACTTAAAAAGTAGAGCAAAGACAAAAGAACAACACAATTCTGAATGACAGAAGTAGAATTACAATGTCTATAATGTTTGATGAAAAACATGTAAATGATTTCAGTCCTGCCCTGTTTTTAGTTGACACATAATGCCGTAGGAGCACTGACAATGACTTATATTGGATTTAGACTCTAATATTTTAGTTATCCCACAAACAAAGAAAAGTCTTAGCTTTGTCCTTGTGTCCGCCTTCTCAAAGGAATTGGCTGACAGTGACAAAAGATTTATTTGCATTTCCAGTGAGGGTCGTTTGTGCAGGAAGATTAAACACTAAGGTCAATGTTGAACCTGTAAAAGCACTCGACAAAGAATGGCATTACAGTTGTTATTAATGTGTGTGTTTAAACTGGGTACACACACTTATGTTTAGTGTGTCTGTGTGTCTGTGTGTGTGTGTGTGTGTGTGAGGCTTTTAGCAAAATCAACAGGCAAAGCAGGTAAACAGGGTGAACAGTGGCGATCACCTGCGGAGGCTGTCATGGCTTTACTTAGCACACAAGCCCTGCCTTTTAACTTTCAGACTGTGAAAGCAAGATATTAGAGGATTTTTCACAAGTCACATAAAGTATGATCTTAGCTGCTGTCACAACTACACACACGCAAAGATATTCCTATGTCCAACATGAACTGACTGCTGCCACACTCTGTTTTGTTAGGTATCCAAAGGAAATATTGCTGTGATACACAAGACATACATTCTTGTGTACTGCGGCTAATGATTTATAAACACCGTCAGTCAGACAATTTATGGGAAGTTGGAGAAAACGATTCTGACCTGACACCAAGTTGGATTTGAGGCCTCCTTTATCTACATCAGTAAATCCTCTTCAACAAAACACTTAGGCCAGAAAGGAAAAACTACACAAACTATTACACAGTACAGAATGTGGCTTATCATCCAGAAACTGTGTCCTAAAAATGTAATTTTAATTCTAATAATTGGCAACAACAAACACTGTCTACATCACAATTTCCACTGATGGCGACTAAAGCATGCTTTGCATTTGGTTATGTAGGCAACTCAAAACGCTTGGTTAAACTTAGGGGAAGATCATCACCTTAGGTAAATGTTGAAAAAGTCAAAGCAAAATCTCTGCCTCACCTTAACCAGAGCAAACTCTGGTCTATGGTGTCAACGCCATGCACATTGTATGCCCACCATCCCCTTGACTACCTGCCTAAAGTACTACTTCTGTTCTGTGTGGTACAAGAATGTAGCACTTCTTGCCAGTAAATCCAGGTAGCAATTATGTTGTTTGTTTCAGTGGTCTGTAAAAATCATTTTAAGGAGACAAGGCTGCATTTGGCTGTCATTCCTCATGACGCCTTCCTTCCACCCACAAGGAAAGCGTCCAATTGGTTTAACCCCGTCCTTGCTAAGTGCAACTTTATTTACACTTGCTACACATTTGTTTTACTATCACAAATGTGATAAAACTGTGTTGACATTCACTTAACAAGGTGAGGTCTAAGGCAATAGGTATGGACCACTGAGTTGGAACTGAAAATTAAATGGAAAACAAAGGAAGCAAGTCCTCAAACCACCATTGTTTACTCCGCACTCGCTCTCTTTCTCACACACACACACGCTCACACACACACACACATACATATTAAGTTGACTTGGGAGGAGACACAGGAGGTAGGTGGAAAGAAGGAGGGGTTGATGTGGAAGAGGGCTGTCATTTAATTTCTAAGACAATGGGCAAACAGTGTCATTGAGAACAACTTGGAGGTTAAATCAATATATTCAACCATGACACCATTTTTTTTTATTATGGTGCTAAAAAGGACTTTGTTAAAATTGTATACACAATGGCAACTGACACCGATATCTAACACACTGGCCACATCTATGTGGTCATATCTACATAACACTACTGTATAAAGACAGAGATAAAAAAAAAATGCCCTGAATGTCACTTGCAAAACAATAGAGTACTTATCAGCCACAGCTACCTAATTTAACCTCACCATTGTGCCCATGTGAGACAAATCTAAAGCTAAATTATTGGCAAGCCAGGATTCAAAGAAAAATATTTTACCGCCTAGATGAGCTTTCAGGTCAAACATAGCGCCGCATTAAAAAAAACACAAGAAGATGCGGGCATGTTGCCAAAGCTACCAGTGGTAAGCAATATGATCTAGAAATATAATACTATGGGGCCTGATTTACAAAGGAAAAGTTATGACACCAACAATCATTTTATCCTGTGTTGTTATGATTGCAAAGTAAACAGATTATGCTTTACACCATTACAAAGTAATCTTCTAGTAACGTGCTCTTGCAGGTACTTGATTGGTCAGCGTTGACAGATATCGATGCAGCAAAAGTTGAGCCAGGGTCAACTTTTTTGTCAGAGCCCCTGTATCAAAACCTCAACTGCGCCTGCTTTAGAACTCATTGAAATTAATGAGTAGCCCATGTATTTTTCAACTGATGTTTTTGGTCTAAATACTGCCCTACAGTCAGAGATGGCAAAAGTGCTCACTTCCCATACTCAAGTAGAAGTACAGATACCTGGACCAGACAGATGTGACTAGAGAGCACACTGTGAAACTACAGTGGACATGAAAAAAGGCTCTTTATATGCCATTGGCTACATT
>NC_045733.1:18110213-18110291 GCF_008692095.1 Etheostoma spectabile
GTCTGCCAATAGGCCTAAAACATATCTTATTTGTTGTGACAGAAACTGGGACTCCAGGTTAATAAGATTCTGACCGAG
>NC_045733.1:18110301-18110445 GCF_008692095.1 Etheostoma spectabile
TGAATTCAGTTGTGATTTTGTGAGAAGTCTGTGGGTATTCTCATCCAATTAGATTCAATTTGGTATTGATGATGCAAAAATTATAACTAAATCCAGTGAAATTATTTTAAATTTAGTGAGGACTAGATTAGGACTGGATTTAAA
>NC_045733.1:18110455-18110817 GCF_008692095.1 Etheostoma spectabile
GTTTCCAACTTGGCCCCAGGTGTGTCTGTTAAGACAGCTTCTCTCTTTTGATGCTTCATTACAATCAAGGATCAGTATAAACATGGGCGTGGGTAGCTCTGCTATGGCTGCACGTGAGGTAATAAAAGAAATAAATAACATTGTAAAGGCTACTACACACAATGCAAAGGAGTCATATATGCTAGTAAATAGCAATGAACCCACGATTAATTACATAATCTAATGAGCAAGGGCGTTCAACAATCGCCATTATATCGAATCAACAGCCAGGTGCATCCTGGCTAACAGGTGTAACCTAGCTAACAGGTAAAGAACACAAACAAGCTAACTTTTAAATTTGCCAGAACTATAGACCAATACAA
>NC_045733.1:18110827-18139661 GCF_008692095.1 Etheostoma spectabile
AAATGAACTGACAACATAAGTTATATGACTTACAGTTCTCAAAGACGCACACGATCTCAAGTGATTATCTTCTGGACAGCTAGTCCTTTTTTCTTTTCTCTCCCTTTTTTCTCCGTGTGGCGTGCCCGCTCGCGGTGAGAGGCGCGGGTCAGCGCTATTCCCCTTCATGCACTCACAGTCACACCTGATAGATAACCTTTCGTACTAAATTAAAGTAACGAGGCAATTTTGTAAAATGTAAGGAGTAGAAAGTACCGTTATTCGTGTTAAAATGTAAGGAGTAAAAGTAAAAAGTTGCCAAAAAAATAGCTACTAAAGTAAAAATATCTGAAAAATCTACTTGAGTACGCCTACAATAACAAAGTATTTGTACTTTGTTACTTCCCATCTCTGCCTACAGTAGCCTACACAAAATTCGAAAAGTGTCAACCACTGTGGAACATAGGAATATGCCACATCTCAATCGCTTCACTATTATAAACAAAATAAGCAAACTTAACGTAAGTTAAGAATGTTAATTAGCATTTATTGTATGTGCACTACATGCCATTAAACTACAGTAAATTAAGCTAATAAGCTAGCTAATTAACCGTAACGTCGCACCCACCAAAATAAATCCGTATAAAGCTCAACAGTCCCGCACACCACAGCAGGTTCCGGAATAAAAAATATATATCTATGTCTTTTAAAGTTATTACATGCTGTTTCAGCTAGCGTTTAGCCAAATTAGCTGTTAGCTAAACAAACGTTAGCTTCCTTTACTCAGTGGTGCGCGGTGGTTTATGGGATGAATAGTTCCTATGCTCGATAATGAAAATATATACACCTTTGACTTTTTGGGTATTTTCTGTTTGTTTTTGCACTCAAAATGATATGATGTATGTTTATGAGTCACGTTGTAGCTGGTTAGCCTAAGGCATGGTCGAAAACTCTTCAGTTTTCCAGACGTCATTGAGAGAAATTAATGGGAAATTTACTTATGGAACCCAAGGTCTCTCGGAAGAGGGGCGGGACTGTTGAGCTCTATTGACGTTAGCTAACATTGACTTTGAAGCCGTCAACTGTTAAGGTAACGTTACATTAACAAGCTCACCTTTTCGTCTGACAGAAACGTGTGTACTTTCTTCTTTTTCTGTTCCTAACGTATTGATTTTTAATGACCTTGACTTGAAGATGTGAGTCTTATTAACCATGCTCTTGACCTTAATTAATCAGACTAGCCACTGCAGGTGCGGATAGAACCATTTGTGCCATGATAGGTCCACTCAAGGTCCACTCAAGCCCTTCAGAGACAGCATCTTGGAAGTTTGTGATCAATACTGTATGGTGATGTAACCAAGTGGTGTCCCATTTCATAGGGGTATGTTTTCACCCCTACCCCTTGGCTTAAACAACATCTTTTAATTTTTTAAATAATTATTATGTATAAAAATGCTATAAATCTATTATGCAGCTTGACCTTTTAACCTATTCATGTCAAAACACTTTTGTTGAACTCTGCTAACTCTCTTACATACAAAGCCCCCAAGGTGACATGGAGGGAAAAAAACATTTACAATAAAAAAAAAAAATAAATAAATAAATGTACTGGAACAATCGCTTTTGCAAGATCTTGACTTTGTTTTGCAAGATATCGAGTTTTATTTGCAAGTTCTTCCAGGATACAGAGAGACATACCTAGAGATTGGCATGGTTTTATTTCAGTTAGCTTAATAGCTGGTTTGATTTGCATTGAGAGATGATGTTATGGAAAGTACCCCATGCCTATCTCTATGTATTAGGTGAAGGGTATGGAAACAAAACTGAAGGGTGAGGTCCACGCCAAAATTCTACAAAGTCTCCTTTATGCTTGCATTATTCCTAATGAATCATCTCTTTCTGAATTTGTGCATTTCTAAGTGCTAAGCAGAGGGCAAACAGAGCAGGCAATGAGTACAAACATAACTGAATAATTACATTCCAATGATGTTCCTCCCTCCCACCTTTGGGAGCTGGGACACCTGTTCATGACACATGAAAAGCCACTCAATACATTATGAATGAACCCATGGTGTTGGTGAATATACTGATTGTTGCCAGATTGCTCTTAAATGGGAACTGGTCATATTGACTCATCCATACATTTTGAGTCCATGCAAAATATTATGGGACAGTAGCATACTTAGTTTTTTTTGAAGGCGTATTTTCATGCCTTTGTATAGACAATGTTCCTTAATTACACATTCTATAAAGTTGTGCATGTTAACTGATGCAGGAGAAAAGCATATTTTTGTACAATATAGATCCTTTAGACTGCACTGTGCTGTGTGACACAGGGAACATGCTCACCTTAATCCTTGAATTAGCTCAGATGCTGATAATATAAATGAGATCTAAGGAAAGGGGGAAAATATAATTAACATATTGCATATGTAGCTATACTTCACCATCTAGCTAACAATGGGGTTTTGTGCTTGCTAGCTAGAAGGAAAAAAAACACGAAACCAACCACATTTACTTAATTAGCCTCACGGCATGTTAGCTAGGCAAGCTAGCTAGCTGACATAACAGGCGCACACCAGAAATAGCCTAACAAAACCATGTCTGAGTTTACAAGTACAAAATAATTACAAACAGTTTCAAATAATTATTTATTTTAATGGCTTATTAATAGCCGTATTTTTGAAATTTTACACAGCTAGCTAACTGTCCGACATGGTGTGTGTGTACAATCGTGGTAGCTAGCCAGCCTAGCTAGCTAGCTGAGACATGCGGCTAGCTAGCTACACAATTTAATTTCCGTTTACAATAAAAAACGTCAAGTTTGGTTGAAATAATGTAAACGTCTACACTTATTTAGTCATCATAGCTAATTATTTTGTCATAACTACTTACTTTACACAGCTGCTTACGTCGTCGCTTTCTGGAGTGAAGAGTGAGTGACTGCCTCATGATTGCTGCAGCTTTGCACACCTCATGCTCACTTTTTTTAATTATTTATTTTATCCTTTTTATTTTATATATACATTTTACTATCTCCATACATTTGTACACTTGATGTTCATGTGCTAGTATTTCTTACCTGATTCTATACTGCACGTTGTCAATAAAAAAAATAAAAAATACTCGCTGCAGTTTATGTATTTTTTTTAAACTTTGATGGAATATGTAAAAGTCTTTACATTTATTTAAGATAATAATGAACATGATTTGGAAGTTAGCTTTTTGCTATTATTTTAGCATGCATTATCCTGTCGAAAACATGTGGTATTTGACAGTTGAAAGCACTTAGTCAAAGAGTTCGTCCTAAACTACTTAGTTATAAATCACGCTGTAAAACAGTCCAGGGCGGAGCAACTTATTTTCAACCCGATTCCAACGTTGAAAGACGTTTCCCTCCGTGTCACCTTGGGGGCTCCGTATGTAAGAGAGTTAGCTGAGTTCAACAAAAGTGTTTTGACATGAATGGTTAAATGGTCAAGCCGCGTAATAGATTTACATTAAGAAATTATTAAAAAATTATAGGACAGAGATTTTGGTAAAATAAGCTTTGTGCAATGTGGAAGAGAGTTAGATGAGTTCAACAAAAGTGATTTGACATGGATTGGTCAAAAGGGCAAGCTGCATATTTTTAACGTCCAATATAAAACTAACTTTACCACAGTCCAGAGCAGACGTAATAATGTCTCAAACAAAGTCTGATCATTTTAATGAAATGAGCTGGTTTCACCATGGAGATGCAAGAAATGTGAACTAGACCAGAACACAGGACCTTGTGCCTGTATTTACTTTCTTGCTCTCGCCCCCAGAAACATCCGACCAATAACAGGAGTGGATATTCTTGCATGATTTGTAATGGTGCATTTCGGTACACTTGGATTTTTCCAGGTGCAAAACCAAACCGACCGAGGGCAAACCGCTCCATGTTTACAAACTCCCCAACTGATTCGGACCAAAGCAAACAAACTACAGGTGTACAAACACCCCAAGACAGACGCTCCACTTGGCACCACCTGCAATGTTTAATTTTAAATGAATGTAGCCTACTGGCAGTCTGGCACATGGGCCCCAGGGCACCCACGGTATCGACGCGTATGAGGCCCACAAGCAGATACTCCACCATATTATTAGTCAACATCAGCTTTTTTAATTGGTGTGAAATAAAGACCACATGTACTGTACAAAAATGCATAAGTAAGGAATGCAAATTTAGCCTCTTACACCACAACCTTTACAGAACAGAATGCTTGTTTTTACCCCATCTTTTTTCCAACACCAAAAAAAAAACACCACACACTGTATATCCACAGCATACTTGTCTCACACCAGAAAGAACATTTCCCTGAAAGTAACAGCTTCAGCCGTTTGTAATCTTTCACTTTCGCGGTCAGAAGTACGCTAAAAACGGTGCCCTGTCTATAATGTACCGAAGCAAACATAAAGTCTGCAGCGGATAAGAGGAGCCTTGTTTAAGCAGTCGATAGCAAGTGTTTGAGTTAAAGAAGCCATTTGGTAGCGCAGTCCTGTCATTGGGTATTTACTCCGACACTGCTTAAAGACTGGCTAGTTAAACAGGCAGGGAAGGAAGGGTCAATATTTTCACAGGCAAGCCTAGAGACACAAGGGTTGGGATTGGCTGATAGCTAGCCTACTTCCCACATTCTACCAATTCCAGCTGTTGCTGGGCCACAAGTCAGGATGGACATCCCGCGGTCAACAAATATCAACACAGGATGACACGACCAACTAATATTTGCCAATTTATGGTGAGAAGTAATGCATTAGCCTTGTCACTATTTTTTACAGAGGTATGTCAAAAGCCCTGTTAACATACTGTGAGCCAGGGAATAAGGTCTATTTATTGACACTATAGCGTTAATGATCTAAATATACAGCACTGTTAACAAAATACTATTTTATTTCTAGGTATTAAAGTTAAATATAATGGCATTGCAAAGGACACACTGTATATAATGGTCAACAAATAACATATACAGTATAGTATATAGTTTGCAAACATGTAACCAAATAGAAAATCCCAATATCGCTTGGAGAAATATAAATAAAATACGTCTTGTCAAGGGTAATTAAATAAATCAATCACCAAAAGCTATTCACCACATCAGGCGTTTATTTAAAATCGGAGATTTGAGCATTCAGTCTGTAGGACTTCATGTTCAGTGGTCTCTGAATAGAAAAAAAACTCAGCGTAGATTTGATCAACCAGTTCCAGTAACCTAATTTGCCAAGTGCACATTGCCCATTACCACGCACACTTTTTTGCGTAATTTACTGTGTAGTAAAAATGTGGCAATTTCAATCTTAGAGAGACATTAATGACAGTTCATCATCCAGGCAGAAACGTGGTTCAGTAAATCAGTGACTTCATCATCCTGGTTGTCCAGGCATTCACCAACGAGGCAGCAGGGCATCCTGGGAAGTGCAGAGCTGTCTAAAGTCAGTGGCAGTGACTGAGTGACATTACACACTTCCTTAAATGGACAACTGTCAAACTATCACATCAGAATTGAGCTGAAAAATTGCAATCCTAAACTTTAGCTGTTTGAAGTCAATCTAAAACATTGGATTCCTCAATTACCGGTTAAAATATGTTCTCTCTGAAAGGAATTTAGCTCCACCTGCTGTTCACATTGTAAACTACAAGTGTTCTGTCCCTTCTGCTGAATGGACGCATGGCAGTCACCTATATCTGACCAATAGTAAATTGTCAATAAATGTCACTGCATAAATACTGTACGGCTTCTTTCAGCACAATACTATTAATAAAGCATACATCTTCACAAATTAACTTTGTAATGCAAAGTTTCAGTTTGGAGATACATTGGTGCCAATTGTAACTTTAAAGTACCTGTTAGGAATTGAAAATTTAAGTTTGTAAAACATTGTTTTTCCGAGTATTCATAGAGAACAGCACAGTACACTGACATAAAAGAGCCTTTGGGAAACTAAAGCATAAAAAAAGAAATACCAGGATGAAAAAACAGATTCTGGGCAAAGTGCTTTGTATCGGATGGAGGATGACACACCACGCCTTTAAACTGATGCTACAATAAATCAGTCATCCAAAAAACTAACATCCTCAAAAGAGCATTTGAAACATGTTGCTGGAATTGGAGACAACAGGAGTGAGTAAGCAGAGAGCTCCAGTCCACATGACTTTAGCAGTGGTAAGAAGAAAAAAATACAGACTTTCTAGTGTCTACTTCTACCTGGTTGTGTAGTTTGGTTTGACATTTGTCGCCTGTTGACAGGCCAAAAATGTTGCACAAACAGGCGTAAAGTGCCTACTTGTCAGGAAGACAAACTGTGCTTAGCCTTAAAGTGAGCCTTTGACTTTAGGCTGACCGGGTCATTGTGACTTTGACAGAATGTCAGCGCAAATGTGTGTTTGACCTGTACCTGGAGTTTAGTCTCTCTTTGTACAACTTATTGACCCCGGCCATTGAAGGTGCTCTAAGTGATGTCACGCATGTTTTAGGCTAGAACATTTGTGGTCACATAAAGCAAACATCTCCTCGCCATCTGCAAGCTGTCTGTCCCCAGAACACACTGTAAAAAAAAACCTGGTCTCTGTAGACAGCCCGGGGTCCACAAACGGCAACAAAAACAAACTGTGCCCACCTGCACCACGAAGCTACACCACCAGTGTCCCAGCGTGTCTGCCAATAACCGACGAGAAGGATTTGGGGGTGAGAGTTGGGGGGTTAGTGCACAGAAGCACCAAAGAGAGTGGGAGAGGATAAGGAGGAGGGAGGGGTAACATAAACGTCACCCAACATCGCTTAGAGCACCTTTAAGATGAATTAAACAGTATAATTCCAAGCACAACATGGATGGAATTAATTTCTTTAAGATATACAGTATGCTCAGAATAGGGATTGTAGAATGTATACAATATTTTTTTCATTACATCCAAGTTAAACTGATCCTAAACAAAATACATAGCATTTGTTGTTTGTCTTGTTTTCTTCTACTCTGATTAAATAAGTGGAGGACCGTCCTATACTGACTGTTTACAGTAGTAAAACACAGCCTGATAAAATGAAAACAAAGGATGTCTTTAGGCTATGTTCAAAGACTTAAAGATGGAGACTTTAAGCCCTTCTGTCTTTGCGGATTATCATGATCATGTCATAATTATCAATCATGACTGTGACACTTGGTGTTTGAATGAATTTAATGCCAGCAAAAAATGGACATCACAGGAGTTGTTTCCATAAACTGAAGTAAAAAGCTTCATAATACTTATTTACAGTTAGATTGATTACAGCAAAACCTACTTAGCAGCTCTATTTACAGGTTTACACATTGTAATTCTAAAATAACTATATTCTTTACTTTATTGTACTTTTTGTAATCAACCATATGCTCAGTTTAACATCCAATAAATTGAAAAACTGGCAAGCAATGACGTTATAAAGTAAAAGTATTAAACATGTTCCATTGTTCAAAAGCTCAAATATTCTAGTCTTTGGGTAGCACAAAAAGGCTGTGGCAAGATTACGTAAT
Source organism: Etheostoma spectabile (assembly GCF_008692095.1). NCBI lineage: Eukaryota > Metazoa > Chordata > Actinopteri > Perciformes > Percidae > Etheostoma > Etheostoma spectabile. The sequence goes on from NC_045733.1 coordinate 18,118,337, forward strand.
AAAACAATCAATTTATCCCAGAATATATGTTGAGCTATTAAAAAGGACAATTCTGGCACAAAATGAACCGAGGGGTTAATAACAAATGGGTACCGAGTCGACCGTGCTCTGGGATGTGTTTTCATGCTAATCAATCGCGTAAATAAAAAAAACAAAAGAAAAACGCTATTTTATCCAACTAACAAGGATCGAAATAGCACCACACTTCTACTGTAGCACAATGCCCCACGTGTAAACCGAAGGACTGAGAACTTTGTAATAGTACAGACAGTTTATTAAAAAAAAAGATAGATTATGAGGACAGTACAGCTCGGCATACAGGCAGGCGCCATCTTTGGAAAGCAGTCACCGAACGCCGTGCTTGAACCATTCTACTGGTTTACATGTAGCCTTGTTAGTGGTATAGAAATAGCAATTTATTTTTACTTTCGAGTACCCCAACGACTAGCATCATAAACTAATTAGGGGTTTGCGCTGAAACTGGTCCCATTCGATTAGCATGAAAACCTATCCCAGAGCACGGTCGACCCGGTACCCATGTGTTATTAACCCCTAGGTTCATTCTGCACCGCAACTGTCCTTCAACATATCCATGCTGCGGTGATATTTTTAGCATTCAAAAAGAAAAAAAGGACACTAATCCAGCAAATTACAATGGCTATATCCTACATTGCTTAAACAATCATCTTGGCAATAATTAAATTTAGAAATGCACTCTAATAAATTGTAGGAATATCATCATAATAAAAAAATGCCCTGACTGATGCATAGTTTCAAATGGCCGTCCCTTCACAAGGCAAAACCTTCCATGTTATCAAGAGGAAAAAAGTTCCTCCATACTTCACACTTGAGGCTTTCTGCGTCTGAAAGAAAGAAAACAAATAAATAATACAAGAGTTTAGAACGCTCATTTTAAATCCAAGGCAATTGCTGCAATCGTATATACCGTGGTAAACAGGGCATGCAAACAAATATGCTTTTATTGTCTTACTTTTGATACCAAAGGCTTGAACTTGTGCTTGCCACTGGAGGCTGATGGGAAGGGAAAAAAAAGGTGAAAAGGGGGGGACCGTGCACACAAACACGCATCAAATTATCCAATTTATATTAAATTTTGAATTCTATGAATAATAATTTGCAAAAGACCCTAATTATTGATACCTAAGGATGTGTTGAAGAATATTAAAAACAATCATATGGTAATTACACACTAAAATGACTAGATTTTTTTTAACATTCCTGTCTTGTTTGTTGAATTTTTAGTTTAATTAATTGAGCACTTACCCTGTTTTCTAAGTCCTCGATATGAGCTCCATCTCCAGACCCTGAGCGCCTCTTGCGACTGAAACGAAACACGTAAGGATTGTCCAACTTGAATTAAATTTTTACAATTTACTCACAATATCAAATAGTGTAATTAGAATGTGGAGTAATTAGACATTTGCCTCATGGCAGTGTGCTTCCCACTCGGCCCGTTATGAGAGCTAACCTGCACATATCTGCGTTAATCAACCGGCAGAAACGGAGCGAGTAGCCTACAGAGACAATCGCACATTTAGCCGGGCTCTGGACGGTTATGTGTGTGTGTGTGTGTGTGTGTGTGTGTGTGTGTGTGTGTGTGTGCGCAGAAAGAGAGAAAGGAAAAACATTTTTGTGTTTACTTTTTGGTCGCCGATTTACATAGCATGTTGACATCGCCACAGTTCAATGACGGCGCCGTTGTCTCTCGTCTTATCGTCAGTGAATTCAACACTTCCGCAGAAGTGTTTTTCTATAAGTTTGGTGGCTTGGCGGTCAACGTTGTAGTATGGATTTGATTTGCGGAGTATGTTGCCGATGGTAATGTGGTTAGTATTACAGTTGTGTTCAGAATAATAGTAGTGTGTTTAAAGTAAAAAATGCTCAAAAACCTTAGAATAGCTTTTAATTCCATACCATCAATGCATTTGAAACACTGCACATTCGATTCCAAATCGAAACATGACCAACATTGATCAAGCTTGTGTTCTACCTTTACAGAAAGTGAAGAAAAAGGAATATAAAATAAAAAAAATTGCAGTATTTGCATTTTTTTTTTACCAACTCAAACATTTACTGTATGAACTGAAAATATCTCAAGGTTTGCTTTACTTTAAATCACTGCACTAACTAAAGAACTGCTTCCCATCTGTGTTGCATGAAGTCGACCAACTTCTGGCACCTGTGAGCAGGTATTCCAGCCCTGGACCATTGAACTACATCCCACAATTCCTCTGCATTACTGGGTTTTGCCTCAGAAACAGCATTTTTGATGTCACCCCACAGGTGTCCTACGGGGCTGAGGTTTGGGGGTTGGGCTGGCCACTCCATAACATCAATGTGGTTCATCTGGAACCAAGACTTTGCTCGCTTACTGGTGTGTTTTGGGTCATTGTCTTGTTGAAAGACCCATTTCAAAAGGCATTCCTCTTCAGCATGAGGCAACATGACCTCTTCAAGTATTTTGATGTATTGAAACTGATCCATGATCCCTGGTATGCGATAAATAGGCCCAAAACCACAGTATGAGAAACATCCCCATCATAACAGGATTTCTTCGGATCCTAACAGTACTCACAGGTAACTTTAAGTCTTCTTTGATTTTCCTGGAGCTGACCATTGGTTGAGCCTTTGCCATTTTGGCTGTTCTTCAATCCATTTGAATCGTAGTTAACCGTTTTTTGCCTTAGGATGCCATTTCAAGGCATTCAAAATCATTTTAGCTGAGCAGCCTATAATTTGCTGCACTTCTTTATACGTTTTCCTCTCTCCAATTAACTTTTTAATCAAAGTCCGCTGTTCCTCAGCAAAATGGGTTGTTCCAGACATTGCTCTGAGTATTTCAGTGTGAAATGCACTATAACCAGCATGCACATTTACTTCCTTCCTTAAATATGGGCCATAATTTACACCTGTTTCTTCACAGAATAAATCATCTCACTAATTTAACACAACACTTCTATTATTTTAAACATGCTCTGAATGAGCAGCATGGATGTCATGACTGTTGAGTTTGTTGGTTTTCACTTAAGTCAGAAATATCACTTTTACCAAAACAATATGATCATATTTTGAACACAACTGTACACACACACACACAACTGTGCGCGTACACACACACACACACACACACACACACACACACACACACACACACACACACACACACACACACACACACACACACACACACACACACACACACACACACACACACACACACACACACACACACACACACACACACACACACACACACACACACACACACACGTCTCTCTTTATTACATACATGACCAATATAATAGAGTGTGTACATTTTTTCTTAACTGCTCATTTACAACTCATCATTGCACAATGTATGAACTTTCTGACTTGCCCACACCATAAATAATAAAAGATTCATTGGTTGCAATTTGTCTGTAAGTGTGTTCATTTCAACAATAAATCCTTTTTATTTAAAACAATGTTTGGTTCTTTTTCGTCCACTCATCATTTAAGACATACTGTACAGCTTTTTTTCCAATACCTAATGTTTCTAAGTCCATAGCAAAAAAAGCTTTTATGTTTAAAGCACCTTCTGACTGGAATACCTTACCAGTAAATATTCGCTCCATTTCATCTTTCAGACGGTTTAAACATGCCTTGGCAACTCACTTTTATACCAATTGTACAACACCCTTCTAATTTTATCTCATTTCTCACTCTTCTCTCTTTACTGAACCCTTTAATCTCACTGACTGATTACTTACAGTAATGTTTGGCTATATTCTGAATGATCATGTTATGATCTATTACTTACTCTGTTGTAATTGTAGGCTCTGTGTGTATGTTTTTGTGTCCGTTTTGTTTTGCTTATCTTGTTTGTATATGTGCAATTGATTAAGAAAAAAACTAAAATATACATTTTTGCTGCAGGGTTTGCACCAGGTTTTTTCCTTCAGTGTATTTAAGTATAAAACTGTGTTAAACAGTTTTTTTTTTTTTGCTTGTATTCATTTTTGATCCTTCCCCAAATGTATCCACTTCCCTGTGTTAATGCGTAAAGAGGGCAAAACTAGAGCAACACTTAGACCAATAAAGCTGTTCTATATACACAAGTGTTACTGGAGTTTTGAACATCTAGACATCTTTACCCTATCCATGCACGAGGGACATAATGTCATTAAATACATTAAAACACACACAGAAATATCCCAACATGTAGTACTTGGGCAAATACGGTACCTTGATGCTGTTGAGCACTCTTTTAGCGTCTCAATGTCAGTGAACTGCACAGCTTGTCCTCCGCCTCTGGTCTTAAAAACATTGCCCTGAGAAAGTCAGAATGGAAGAAAAAAAACCTTCAGATGTCCAAAAGGAGAATTCAGAAAAAAATACATACTCACAATCAACAGCTAAAATAATAGCAGTGTCCCAGTAATATATAAAATAATGACATCAATGTGACATCATACAGAAGTTGATATAGCCAAAGTCATGCAAGGCATAAAATAATCAGTCTCAAATTAAGCAATTATGTAGTTTTACCTTGATCAATTTGGTCTCGATTTCCCCGTCTGAGGCAAGCTCTTGATGTCTAAGCACATACTTGTGGCATTTAGACAGAGCTTTCTCGTTCGGGGTCGACACCTCGATTGCATTGGGAATGATTGGCTGCATGACAGTGTCTAGGTCCAAATTAGAGGCTGGTTTGTGGTCTACCCATTTCTCCCCACCCGCAGAGTGTGAGCGCCTGTGCGTTGGATGAACCGGAGGGGCCGTCTGGTGATCCCGGCGTAAGAAAGACAAACCAGGAAGTTATTCACAGGTGACACCAGTGGGGACCATTTAAAGTTTGCCGGGTGTTAGTAGTGAAGGTGGATGATTATAGAGGGTGCTAGCTTGTGTTGAAAATAAATGTACTACTGGAAGTCAGAGAGCGACTGGGCATGTCCCACTCGAGAGTTTTAAATATTCATCTTTAGAATTTCAGGGAGAATAAGTATTTTCATGGTGTTGTAGTCCTCTGTGTGTAAATTCAAATTATGTCCCAAACAAACAATATTCTGGCCTTCCAGCAATACATATTTCCATAAACTAACTAACACTGCAGTGACAACAGCCCAGTAGAATAAATACAAAATGAACATGCAAAGCAGTGCAAAAGTAGTGTGACAATGGGTCTAGCAATTACAACTACATGCGAACAGAATAGAAATTTATACAGTGAATACATTAGACTATTATAAGGATTATTCTGTTTGGGTCCCGACATACTGAGCGGGTCAATTAGGAACTCCACTTTTACTTGGTGCTCCTAATGTGAAGTTTTGTATGGCCTGCTGTGGTTGGAAGAGTTAATTTCGACAAGGTTGTGGTTGAAGTCAGTCTGATAATCAGAGTGACATTTGTCATTTCAATTCATTAATCATTTATAATTTGAATCGTTGAAAATAATCTGGAGATGTTGGCAGCAATTCAGAAGTTGGGGTTCAGGCTACGTAAAACTATAATTTTACAATACAAATCAAAAGGCATGAGTTGGACCTCAACCAAGTACTGTACATATTTTGTAAGAAGCAAAGTATCTCAGTATGGAACTGCAGGTTTTAATTTGGTCCTCGTGTAGAGTCATACCATTTCTAACTCTAAGTAAAAGGTTGCAGTGCACATGTACATGCGGATATCCAAAACCAATATGTCTGCTATTCCCATGAGGACCTTAAAAAAGGAGCAAAAGATGACCGGATTTTTTTGATTATAGCAAAAAGCAGGACGCTAGATGTTTGTGCAAGCTGAGCACACGGAAAACCATCAGCGTTGAGTGCCGTGTCAAATCACTCCATGCAGAGACTAACCAAGTTCCAACATTGCAGTTAAATTAAATTCAAACAACTTTATCCCTAAAGGGCAATTCAGTTATATGGTAGAATCCAATAATAATTTTGGTTTTGTTAAGGCTCCGGCACAACAACCCGACGACCGGCCGTCGGCGGTCGGACTGATCAGTCGGCTCCCCGAGGTCGAAAAAGTGCCTCGGACCACACCGAAGCGACGCTGACTTGAGTGTAGGTTCTGCTCGTGCGTGAGACGTAATACGTCTCCATAACAGCAGGCGATGCTAATCTGTATTGTCACCCAAAAAAACTGGCATTTTCAGCTCCGGTTTTCTCAAGCACTGATTCGCTAGTCAATGGCCAGCACTCCACCAATCAGATTGGTCATTGAGTCCGAATGCCCATTGGCCGACTTAACATGTAAAATCTGCCAAAATGAAGGCCGACGGCTCCTCCGCCTGATGATGGCACGGAACACACCGGACAGACTCGAGTCACCGACCTCGCCAGACTGTCTAACAGACGATGATCGGGTTTGTGTGTCAGCACCTTTAAGTTTATTTTTCCTTACCCATTTTGGTGTACTTTTTATGAATACCCGAGTAATAAACGTGCATCACTCTTTAAAAATGTGCAATACTGCTGCTGCCTTGACAGCGTTTTTTGGGATCAACAGGTGTTTGTGTGCGTTTATTTTTGTGGCAATAGTCAGTTTTTGTCATTTTAAGTGGTGCTACTGAAATGTGTGAAGATACTGTACAATGAAAAAACTATTTAAGAGAGCAGTTCGCAATAAGCAGAAAGAACTACAAACATGATATAACTACTGCTACTAGAGGATGAAGTTGAAGAGGATTTAGAAGCGAGACAGATCAGTGTGCCTTGTAGTCTGGATAAGAGAAACCCCAGCCTACACTGATGCGGCGCTTCTACTCGATGCATTTTCTAAAAACAAGCAGACATCTACTGATAACATTACAGGTGCAGTTCTACACTAAGGCAAGGCGCAGAGAAAAACTAAACACATCCTGAAGGACATCTAGGCTCTAACACACAAACTAACCCTTGTGCCTGCCTCTAGGTCGAGCCCATCGACAAGAGTCGTAGCAGGGGCACCAGTGTCTGTGGCCAATCGCTGGCCTCTCCTGCGACCCACGCTGCTGGTGCCGTGGCATTGGACGGGAGTCCGGCTCCTAGCTTGGCTGCTTGAGTCTACAGGGAACCTGTGCTCCCAGTCAGAGATGCAGGAGGCTACTGAGGGATAAGCTGAGGTGGAGGAGGTGGGGTACGCGTCCTGAACTGCCCTAACATTGGCTGGATTTTGGTGGGAGGGAGTTTGGCTGAAGTCCTGAAAAGTGATGGGATGGGGCCAAGCAGTGTGGATGTTAGGGGCTCAAGATGAACACAAATACAAAACAAAGTAATATAGGCGCTGTGTACAGTAAGCCTCAAAATCTTATATAATTCATGATTGAGATTTTCACAAATGATTAGCAGCATGCACAATTTAACATTAAATAAAGTTTCATAAGAGAGTGATGCAGTGCACACTAAAGGGAGTGTTACAGAGTAAATAACTTACATGAAGTGGTGACGGCGAGGCAGACCTATTCTGGCCCGTGCAGTGATCTCGCTGCCGTGAGGGCCTCTCAGGTTTCTCTGGGCGCTCGGCGGGAAACCCACCGTTGCCACAGCTACTGCTCTCTGTAACAATGGCCTTGAGCTGTTTCAACTTTTCATCCTTCACCCACAACTTGTTCTGCATCTCCAGCTGCTTGGCGTTCACTCGCCTCTCCTGATTGGGAAAACAATCAAACAACGGTGTCATCATCTAATCCAGTCTCATCATCTAATTCAATACGAAAAGGTTCCCTGGATTGCATGGCCATAAATTACCTCGCTGAAATGTAGAGGGATGCAGACTACGACTACACAATACACGAGTAAAAACCTCTCGGTTTTTCCATTCACAAGGAAGAGTAATCTTATGATGTTTTGGTGACATTTCTTTTACTTGTTTAGCAGAGATTGTATGTCACACTAGGCTACTAACAAATGAAGAAGTCAGCATGGCACAAACAGCTCCATCGATGCAAATTATTGACGAGTATGTGCTAGCCCTTAATATACAAACCCAAAAAATAGTAGGGTTATTGTAGATGCATCCACTTACACACTCCTTCTCCCACTTAAATTTGGTGTCTGTGACCATGCCCTGCATTTGCTGCTCCATGCGCCTCCTCTCTGACAGCTCTCTCTGTAGCCGTTGCTCCCGGGTCTCCAGCTCCTGCTGAAGTGAGCGTTTGTCATGCTCATACATGTCCGTTGTCTTCTGCAGGATATCGACCTGAAGAGAAGGACCAGTTGTGAGAGAAAAAAAAAAGTCAAAACAGTAACTTCAAGCTTCAAAGTGAATCCACATATCATTACTAGTATATGTATAGAATTTTTTAAACCAAATGTAGAAAAGAGTAGAATAAGATAGTTCTCTAAGTGAAGGAGACACCTTGTATTCCAGGGTTTTGGATTTTTTCTCTAACCGCTCTAGCTCTGTCCTCTGGTTGATGAGGACTTTTTCTTTCTCGCTCAGTTTGCTTCGCTGATCATGGAGGAGCGTCTCCTTTGCGTTGAGCTGACTGTCAAACTGCTCAATCATACCCTTCAGTGTTATGGCTGTAGGAGAGAACACATTAAGGTTAGAAGGTAAACATTTGGCTCGAGCTGGTTTTTAAACTTTACTTCAAAAAGCTACAAAATTGATCTTCCATATGAATACACTCCGTGACCAGGCCATACCTCCTACACCAATTCAGTGGGTAACCTGGAGTAGGAGGTCCAATACCACTCTAAATAAGCCAGAACATAAACAAGTGCAGTGCCCATTAAAAAACGTGCCTGAATGGGACGGTTTTATTAGCCTGTGGTATTGCTGCTTGCAGGGGAACCACTGATCCAAACCACTGCAAATTCAACACGGTCCTTCCTCGGGTTCTGAGCAATACACCTGCCACGACATAGTTGCGTCACATACCCAAGTCGCGGCTACTCAGTCAGAAACATCGGTTAAATACTCTCTGGTTCAAAGGAAAAAACACCAGGAGCAGACTTTACCATTAGGCAAGGTTGGTAACTGCCGGGGGGAGGCTGAGGTAACTGGGCCATAAACAGCTATAGATTTATTATGAGGATTAGATATGAAAAATATTGAATGTTACTATTCAAACTCATTGTACCCCAAAATAATTTACAAAGGCCCCCCCAAACGCCTCTCTTTCACTCTTCACTTTAAGTAAACGTTTCAAAGCATATCTTACTTACTAAAAAAAAACATTTTCAGTAGGCATACTTCTTTTTATCCCGGAATATTAACATTTTCCCAGTTGGAGAAAGGGTTAAAAAGGAAGATGCGGTTTGCATGGGACCCAAGTCGAGTGGTGCCCAACTCCGACTGAATTTATGTTGGGCTTTTATTGTGAAGGGTAGAACTGGAAGAAATGATGCTGGTGTGCACTATGGAAGTTAATAAAAGATGTGTGGGCCTTCTTGGTTCATTGTGGCTCAGATTACGGAGCCCCCTTTTTAGTTTTATTACCCCCCTTTTTTTACAAGATGCGTAACGGCTGCGGATCTGCACCGGAACGGCGTCAAAGTCATTAGGTTTCCATTAAAGTCAACGTGTTCATTTCCACGGACTGCGGAACGGCTGCGTCCCGACTCCGTCCCAGCTCTGGCGATCCGCAGCCCTCCGGAGCAGATACACAGAGCTTCTATTTTTGCCGGATGCTGGAGAGCTCCGCAGCAATTCCGCACAAGGCAGATAGTGCAGGATAGGAAGTCAAGCACAGAAACAACTAAATAAAAATAAATTAAACATTTGGTTAATTTTCAAAAAAAATAGATCGTGCTCACGGCGGATCCTAATTCCCTGCACTACACCTTGAAAACCCAGCACAGAGTTGTTTCCTCTCTATTCCTCTGGATGGAAACAAACTGTTGTTGGTTTTGTGGTTGTATTCTACATAAATGTGCGAGATCCCGTGGGTCCTTGTGACTTCAGCTGTCAGTCACGGCCGCAGCCGTCCTGCCACAAATCCGGACTTGGTGGGTGTTAACGGACGGCGGAGCACGGGGCCAACGTTACGCATCCTGTGGAAATTGGGGGTTACCATTGGCTACAGCAGTTTGCACACAATAGCTCAGAAGGCTAACTTAGCTTGTTACTTTAGTAAACGTCTTTGTCAGCCTAAACGTCCCACAAACTATAGTACACAGTGGCATCCATCTTTACTGTCGGACGCCAGCGTGCTTCGTGTGACGTTTTGTTATTTTGCACATGCATGACGGATATCCAGAGCGCTGCCGGAACAACAGAGACTCCTGCCTTTTATAGATAGAAAAATACTAATAAAATAAAAAAGACTTATGCATCATGATATACTGAATAAATGAATTAATTAATTGCTGCCAAACATCATGGAGTAGGTTCTCTATGAACCAGACAATTGTTTGTGGCGGAGAAAATGGGCCTGTACCAGTTTTGTTGAACTGCTCGGTCAACATCAGACGGACACGATGCCTCGTTTCCAGGACCTCAATCAGGCGGGGCAACGTCTGATCATCAGCTGGGTCCACCAGCTCACAACGAGGCATGGCTGGAAGGCTTTCCATCAGCTGATTCAGCAGAGCTGGGTCATCGACTGTGTGAATGAGAACAAGTCATGGAAAGGTTTGTGTGTAATTAGTAAAAGTAAAACCGCAACGAAATGAAATGCATATCCGACATGTAAGAACACAGCATGACACATGCACAATGAGCTAGTACTGGAGATTTACAGGCATTACTGGGACCTCCTTGCTCTTCCAGGCGACGGGACAGCTCATCCCTGAAGACACGGTTTCTGTGCCTGCGTCCTGCAGCAAGGGCACAAATAGTCCGGTCCACCGGCCGCGCCACCTCCACCTCCTGGGTCATCTCTGCAAAGCGCATGACCAGCTGCAACACATTCGATGGTAAAACCATTAGAAATACACTCCCAAACTTCCCTAAAGCACCCAGCAGCACTACAAATCAAATTCTGATGTTTTGAAACTCAACCATGAAATATGTATCTGTGATGAAATGTGTATATTTGTGGGACCAGGGGGTATAGATTTAATCATCCTGTCAAATTTGTAATTGTGGTTTGATTGCAAACCAGCTTCAAGATAAGAGGATTTTCTTCTGGGAAAGCAAGTCATATTAGATAAGATTTTACATTCAAGCCATGCTGCATCACAAATGCAATGCCTTACCATAGTTTCATCATAATCATCAGCCTTCGGGTTGACACACACAATCATCCTGACTTTTCCTTCTCCATCAAAGTAGTTTTTAAACAGATGTGTGACTTTAGAATCCCTGTATGGCACCATCTAGAATCAAATAAAGGCTCTGTGAAGCTGCACCTACTAAAAATGACCAATGATAACAAGATAATTGTCATATATATATAAAAAATAAAATACCAACCTTATTAGTTCCACACATCTGGTTTTCCCGTAAGACTTCCATGCATGTGCGCAGTGTCATTAAGGACTGGTTAATATTCCCTGTTAATGAGACATTACTATAGACGTTTGGTGCATGAACAAACTTAATACACTGAAAATCTGCTGGATGCAGAGAAAAAAACCTATGCAATGATGTTTAGCAGAATAAACTGACCTGCTTCACGGAGACGGCTTCCCTCTGCTCTGGTTCTGCTGGTGCGTTCACTGCCCGCCAGATCAACCAGACACAGCTGGCTCACATTCACCTGGTTTTTGTCCTGCAATTTAATAACACGCCGTTAGCGTCACCAAACATGAGCAGGAATCCTTTGTGATGTGTACGTATTTGTCACAGCCTGATTAGCTTCAACTGAATAGCAGAAAGGATTTACTGGCAGTCTTTGAATAAACATCAATTTAAACATACAAAAAAAAAGAACAACGTTTCCCAGTATGTAACTTTGGAGCTGCATGTCACCTGTAGAATGTGGTCCCCATCAGCATCAAGTGGTGCCTGGGCCAGCTTTACTGTGAACACACTGTGTGAGCGACTAGATTCACGGTTAAGTTGTGTGTTGGCTATCCTCCTCTTCTTTTGCCCTGGAGACACACAGCAAGGCATCATTAACAACTATAAGTCACATCTTTTCTTTATATAGTCAACAGATGTATTGCTTTGTCCATTTTTTACTGATGATATGATCGGTGAACTCAATAGGAATCCTAATAATGGCCACTTGAAGCTATAGCTCAAAACTGAAATCTCTGCACAAACGTAACAATGAAAAGTCATGGCTGCGTTTAAACGCATTACAGATACAGACGTTTAGTTTAACTCTTTAATAATCATCCCTTTAAAGTACTTTAATGGTTTCCATCACAAGAAGATAAAAAAAAAGTTATGAATAAAAACATTTGAAAACAGGTTAAAAACCTAACAGTGCCCAAACTTTGTAATTTTAAATTGGTCGGCATGTAAGGGGAATCCACATAACACAAAACATAAAATGTACTACAACGCAAGTATGCAAGAAGAAAGTTATTATTAATACTCACCCTTCCAAAAAATCCCAAACGCCTCCTCTGTAGATTTGACCTCAACTTCTGTGCAGCCAGCCACGTACATGTTATGATTCTGATCTTCCCGGAGAATCTTGGATTGTGGCGCTCTGAAACAAGTTAAAGAAAAGAATCTGCATAACGTAACACACATTATGTGTTGCTTAAGTAAGACAAGCAGCAAAAGCTAAAAAGGACAAATGCTTGATGTTAGTGTCAACTATATTTTTTTATATATATATATATATATATACACACACACACACATACATACACACAAGTTTGGGTTCACATACAAATTTTTATTCTTCTCCATTATAGACAGAATATAAGATGATCTGAGTGGGGGGCTGATCTTTAATGCAATATCTACATTGCCCATTATCAGCAACTATTCACCCAATGTTCCAAAGGCACATTCTGTTTACTAATCTGATATCATTTAAAAAAACTAACTAGAAAAACATTAGCGAACTCTTTTGCAATTATGTGAGCACATTATGTAATCTGAAAACTGCTCTGGTTAAAAAAACAATGCAACTGATCTCAGCTGGTATTCTGTCTACAATGGAGTGCAATGGAAATTTGTGAGTGACCCCAAACATTTGACCGGTAGTGTATATATGTGAGTGAGTGCAATATATATATATATATATATATATATATACAAACAATCTAGGAAGACACATACAGGGGTAAAGACTAGGGGTGTAATGATTTGAGCTGGGCAATATATTGATATTATATCGATACCGTGACTAGATATCGTCATAGATTTTGGACATCATAATATCGTAATATGGCATAACTGGTGTCTTTTCTTGTTTTAAAGGCTGCATTACAGTAAAGTGATGTCATTTCCTGAAAATACCAGACTGTTTTAACTGTTCTATTATTTGCCTTTTCCCACTTAATCATTATATCCACATTACTGATGATTATTTATCAAGGATCTCATTGTGTAAATATTTTGTGAATGCACCAATAGTCAACACCATATTGTTGCGGTATCAATTGAGGTATCTGATCAAAAATATCATGATATATGACTTTCTCCATATCGCCCAGCCCTAGTAACGATACACGTATTCATATGGACGTGTTCGGTACGAGGCTTTCGATTAGGTACGCGTTACAAACCGAACGATTCCTTGGACTAATTATATTTCATTTAGAAAAAAAAGAGCTTTAATTGAGTGAAATATAATGTTCTCAGAGCCGCAAAACGTCGTACCAGGCAACATGCTTTCTGCCCCTCCTACACCCGAAGAAAAACACTCTACTCCAGTCAGGCATGCTACGCTGAACTAGCTCGTCGCAATGCATCTAGTAACATCAATGCTACTATTACCAGATCAGAATTAGAAGATCCTTAGGTTATCGTTATGAGGTTGATAGCAAGAGAGTGGTAGATAAAAATAAAACTACGGTATGTGACATCTGCTTCACGAGAATAGGCTACACCAGTGGGAATACTACAAACATGTCAACTCATTTACGCCGACGTGCCAATAACTGGAACTAGACGAAAACAAGACGCAACACACGCTACAAACTATCCTTGCAGCATTTAAGCAGCAACTTCCAACTGATTCACACTGGGAAAAAGACATTTAAAGCCGCGGATATAAGACAAGACCCTACTCTGTACTGGAAAACGCAGGTTTTAAGAACATGGTTAAAGTAATTTAGCACTGTTACACTATTTCTTCACGAGCCCATTTCAGCCATACTGTAATTCCTGCTTTGAACAAAAAAAAAAAAAAAGCCCAAATAGAGAACCATTTGTCTGAAGCACGGCTGGACGTCAAGGGCTACACAAAGACACCCGACTGTAACGTTTCTATTTTTTTTATAAGGTTTTGGTTTAATATGCTGCTAAGAAGACATCCCAGAAGATGGGTCAAATATAGCTGTCATTGTTCAAAATAAAACCGATCATACTTTAAGATGTTAGTTTTAATAAATAAATTAAAAAAATTCTCTGGCATTTCTTTCTTTTTGCCGTATAAAAAAAACACAAAAAAGTACCGAACCGGGAATTTTCTGTACCGTTTCACCCCTAGTATGACCCATGCAAACTGTTTGCTTGAGCCATTCAGGGACGTTATGTTTCTCTACACTAACAGCAACAGCAGCGAGTCAGTCCTTAAAGACAACCACCACCAAAATGACACAAAGCAAGAAAGTTACACCGAAGCTTCCTACAGGACTTTGGATTAATAGGATGGAAATGGACTGATGACCTACGCGAACGCAGCTACAGCCAAGTTACGACTACGTATATACAAAATAGTTTGTGTACGTTGCCAGTCAGAGTACATTACACACTCATTGTTCCGCACAGGAGGGCCTCCAACGAGCCACCTAACAAAAACAGGATTTTGTGCATTTTGTCAACATAAAACTACAAAGCAAAAAACGTATATGTCTCAATTAGAGCCCGACCAACATTAGGCATTTCCCAAACAATCGGCATTTATAATGGCCTGGATCTGTTTGTTACGCATTTATGGATTTTTTTGAATGTCTTTTTAAATATATATATGGGAATGTCAGATTTTTAATTAACCAAATATTTGTATTGGTACAAGCCTTAAAAATCCTTTATTGGTCGGGCTCTAGTCTCAATGAACTTATCCAGTACATACATGAACACAGTCAATGTGGTTGCACAACTACTAAAAACAAATTTGTAGATCACATTAGTAGCGAGCTATTGTGTGGGTTCAGTTGGTATATTTGTAGCGCCATTTCATACATGAAAAGCCCCACAAATATCCTGAATACAAATAAGTGTACCCTTCAACGTGACATTAGGTTTTTAAAAAGCATGGACTGATTTGAAATCCGGTCTCCTACTTTGGTCTGATGGGGTCAAAAGGAGCATCTTCGAGGAGATCATAGATGTAGTTGTTGTAGACCTCGATGTAGGACACAAAGACGCTGTAACAACAGTCTTCATCCACATTCTCAGATTTACACGCCTCCTCTGAGCTGATCATATCGGCGCACTCTGGGTCAGCCTTCTGTCTAAAAACACAAACCGCAAGAAAAGCAAGGGGATTAACAGCAGGCAACATGTACTTTCAACTCAGTTCTCTCCAACTTTATTAGTCCTTGTAAACCCCATAAATCTTATAGAAAGTAAAAAGGGAAAAAGAACTACCTGGAGGATGGCGTTCTGGGTACTGACTGCTGACTGTCTCGCTTCTGTCTCTCTAGGAGAGCATCAACTTGACCCTGGATCTCCATCCCATTTTTGTCATCGGGTTTGAACACCTGAAAAACAAATACATAAGTATCTAAGATACAAAAGCTGAAATAAATACCCCACCATTCATTCAAACGACACAACACAGTAATGAATTACAGTCTTACAAATCTTTTGGCCTGAACGGGGCCGATGCTGTTGAAGAGCATATCTAGACAGCGAGGGAGGAGTCCACCTTCCCCCGGGGAGCCGGTCATGGTGAAGGTTTTACCGCTTCCAGTAACGCCATATGTAAACAGCAGACCTATGAAGATGGAATATCCAAAATAAATAACCACTTTTCACACAGACGATTAGGGCAGATGTTTAGGATATATTATGTTGATCATAAAAAAAAAAAACGTATGTTGGGGCGGCCTCTAGCTCCCCCAGTAAGAGCGTTCGCCCCTTGTTGGCTGAGTCCTGCAGCGAATCCGACCCTTTGCTTTGTGTCAACCCCCCTCTCTCCCCCTCTCCTGTCTATCCACTGTCACTTTAATAAAGGGAAAAGCCCCCAAAAAATAATCTTAAATGTACTAATTTTTTAAAAAACGTACAGTATGTGCACGATTACATGTTTTGTCTGAGTACAATCCAAATCCCAATCCGACTTCAATAATTAAGCAATTATCAAATTTGCTCGTTTTCAAACTAATTTTCTGTTGAACTAATCCTTTTCAGCACCAGAGAGGATAAACAGTCAATTAATGGGTTTCTTCACGTTTCATGCTACAAATTACATTTAATTCACTTACCATTTTTACAATGAATAAGGTCTTCAATCAGAGGCTTGGCAACATCCTCAAACAGCTCCATTTGAGTGGTATTAATACCAAATACTTTTTTAAAGGAGTACTGGGTCTAAAAGATAAACAAAGAATAACATACAGTACATGTGAATGGCATTTAACAGAAAATGGGGTAACAAGAGCAATTATTCTTACCATCATGTATTATGCCTGTCTCAGGTCTCTACTGAATACAATTACGACTAGGGATGTAACGAATACAGGTGTAACAGTAAACCACGATACAAACGTTGACGATAACAATTACCGTTTTTATCTAAAATATCATTATAGTCACAATGTGGAACCTGTGTGTTTAATCCTTCCCAGCTTCATCCGAGTCCCCTGAAGATGGTGCGCAGGCGTATTAGGTAGCCAACAACGTGCGTTTGATAAAGTTGGAATCATGACGGAAGGATGAGATGACGGCGCTCAGGACATGTATCAGCCCTCTACGAGGACTAATTCTGAAGCATGGGCATATTTTGGTTATTATAAGAATGCCGAAGGACAGTTGATTACAAAACGTTAATCTGTCTGCAGGATGTGCTGGTAAAAAGTTTCTGCTAAAGGCATTGAACACTTTTTGAAATACCACGATAATACCAAAAACCGTGATCATTTTGGTCAAGATAACCGTGAGGTTAAATTTTCATACCGTTACATCCCTAATTATGACTAAACCACTTGTGTGGATTTGTTGAGTATTGTATCATTGTACAGTGTCTTTGCTGAGTAACAATAAAAACATCCAACCAAATCACAGCCCTAATAAAACCACTGGGGTTGTTTGACAAGACACAATAAGTACTGAGAGCATTCAAAAATTGCGATTTGAAAGAATGCGATTAGCTAATCGTGAAGACCGTGATTCATTGAATGTAAATATTGAGTTGAATGTTTGGTGTAACATTTGGTTTAACATTTTGTTTTTCACAATATAAATGCTGGAATAATGTAACATATCACAGACTGTTTTACGGAAACGTCCTATTTTCAGTGTTTTTTTCATTTACTTTTCTTCTTGATGGTAGAAGGTACAATAGGTAGCAAAAATAATAATGATAATCGAAATCGCAATATCTGTCAGGAAAAACGCAATTAGATTACCCCCTCCCTCCAAACTTTTCAGCCCTAGGTAAGGTCAACTGAAATACTGTATATGGCTGGTGGCGTCAGATATCTTTTTTCTGTTTACCTGCTTGTTTAGACAATAGCTCTTGAGTGAGATGTCAGGAGGGAACAAAAACAGGCGTAGATTGTCAATTTGCTTTACATGCTCAGATGACTTGCCAAGCTGCAACACACTTACCTCTTTGTATTCCCCATTGCGGTTGGCTTTAAGGCCGTCAGGAGCATGTAGCTGAATAGTGGAGCTGCTGATCATCTCCACACAACATTCCTCATCTTCTGCTCCAAGTGGACGTATACGGCAGTATACCTACAAAGATGAACGAATAGATGAGGTCTACTTTGATAAAGCCATCACAACTGGAAGAACTACATTCAGATAAACAGAACAAAATATCTTGAAGACTCCATGAGCCTAGGATGCCAGGCACTAATTCCATGTTTCCGTGATTAAGTCCACAAGTTCTACTTCTACAGAAACAACAAAGTAACTAGTGGTCACTTACTCCAACAGGATCTTTCTCTATGTTGGATGCCTTTTTTGGGCCTGGCCTCCGAGGAGTCCGCCCTTTGCTGTAAGTGATAAAGAAATACAGAATCAATGTCAAACACACACACACAAAAATGTTTGCTACATTAATAAAACACATGATTAAATAATAATCCAGATAATTCCCCTCAGGAACTTACACTATGTGGACCACCAAACTCAGAAAATGTTTTAGTGTTTTCGTGCATTTTCATGTAGAAACACAGGTATGTGGGGGTGGGGGGTCAAGGTGTCCCCATACCTTTGACCATATAGTGTAATATTTTGTGGTATATTCCGTCGCTTAACCTTAAGTTGATGTCTGTTAGGCTAACTAACGTTAGCTAGCTAAGTTAGCTCAGGTGTCACTTGCTAACGACAGTTTACAGGTGATGGTCAACAAAAATATGAACTTCACATTATGACATTTGCCACTTTAACGTGAAGCTAATTAAAAGTTGGATTACGTTTTTATAGAAATAGAAGACACGTTGGTGACGGATTAGATGTAATATCAGTTGAAAACTAAATGCTGAGCTGATCAGTTGCCAACAGTCAAGCAAGCGTTAGCTGACCAGACAGCAGCGAGCTATGCTAGCTAGCTTGCTATGCTAACAACACGAAGCAAACACTCGTATTACCAGCAACGTTACAACTGCATGCAGGTTCCGTTATTTACTTGGATCGTTTTGCCAACACAATGCATAGTTGTAGATTGTTAGTCGCTTATGGAGCTTAAAATAAAAGATGGTAATACTCACATTGGTCTCTGCATGGTTTGTGTTGTTAATGTCCTCTCCACTGAACACCGCAGAGCGCCTAGTCTTCTCGATTTGAAAAATTCCCTCTGTGAAACGTTTTTCCGCGTGGCAAATATTTCAACCAATCACAGTGCAGATACGGCGTCAGCAGCGGAAGTCCTCCCACCAGCACCTAGCCTAAACCATAGATATATATGCTATAGACTGGAAATGTCTTCAGTATATGATTTTTGCATTTTATAACATTTCAAAAGAACTAATGGCCAATCAGCTGTGAGTTCACAATGACTTAATGAATGAGTTCACAAAACGCCCTAGAGGACTTTAGAAGTAGAACCCATGTTGAGTTTTTAAGTTCAGCTGGACAGCTCTGAAGATTGGAGCTGAGCTGGTCGGAGCCTCTGCTCCGGCTGCTGGAGGCCAGCGGCCTCGACTGAGACTGGGCGCTGCAGGAGCAGTTGGTCTGGGAGGCCTCCCTGCCCGAGGCGCTAACCTCCAGTCAGCCATGCAGAGGCTCCGACCGGCTCTCCTCCGCCCTACAGAGCTACCAGCTCTGTGGGCAGGGAGTAGGGACCAGGGTTAGTGGTGTAGAACAAGATTAGGGATCAGGGTTAGTGTTTTAGAAAGGTAGGGGGGTTAAACCACCAAACCAAATAACCAAAAACAGACAGATCCCCAAACAGACCCCAACCGGTTGTGGCCGATGGCCGCCCACCGAGAGTCAGGTTCTATCTGAGGTTTCTGCCTGTTAGAGAGCAGTTTTTCTTCCCCGCTGTCATACCAAATGCGTACTTTTGGGGGGAAATGTTGGGTCTTTGTAAATCATAGAGTGTGGTCTAGACCTACTCTATGTGTAAAGTGTCCTGAGATAACTTCTGTTATGATTTGACACTATAAAAAAAAACACACAATGCAAAGCTGTAAACAGGTCTGTTTTTCTAAGCTGTAGGTTTTAGACATTTTAGCCACTTACTTTCTTGTCAAAATGGCGGCATAAACAGTTAAGTCACATGACCCCAATACATTTAATATATATAAAAATATATATACAGTGAAGAATATTAGAAGCTCTTTTCCGGTGATGCTGAGCGTTACTGCGCAGCCTCCAACTGAGCTTGACGATGTAGATGTGACGTTAGCAATGTGACTGAAAGTTGTAAGTCTTCTGGTGGCTGTACAAGAGACATCTCAATCATTCCCAATCAGCAGAGACGGAGAGCGTAGTATATGTTAGGAGATA
This sequence comes from Etheostoma spectabile, assembly GCF_008692095.1. Classification (NCBI taxonomy): domain Eukaryota; kingdom Metazoa; phylum Chordata; class Actinopteri; order Perciformes; family Percidae; genus Etheostoma; species Etheostoma spectabile. The sequence goes on from NC_045733.1 coordinate 18,138,464, forward strand.
ACATGGGCACAGGCTAGTTACTGCTAACTAAAATGCTAATTAACATTATTTTTTAAATATTTTTTTAAATCTGTTTATTGATCCCCAATGGGGAAATTACAATTTACACTCTGTGTCCACACTTTGTTAGTTATCACACACAGTCCTGAACTACACACATGCTCAGGATCTGTACATGCACTAATGGAGAGATGTCAGAGTGAGTGGGCTGCCAGCCAAACCAGCGCCCTGAGCGGTTGGGGGGGTACGGTGCCTTGCTCAAGAGCACCTGGCAGTGCCCAGGAGGTGAAATGGCATCTCTCCAGCCACCAATCCACACTCCGTACTTTTTGGTCCATACGGGGGTTTGAATCAGTGACCCTCCGGTTCCCAACCCAACTCCCTACGGACTGAACTGCTGCCACCCCAAATTAAACCTAAACAGCTAATGTAAATCCAAACTGTCTGCAAGCTTACCTTGTACTATACGGTAACTCCTCTACTGTGCGACAGTAAGTCACGTGGTTATGACACAATCGTTAGCCTATTTTTACAAAAACGTCTGCTAAGGAGCCATTACGTACAAGGTAAGGGAGCATTTTATACATTGTCGTGTTTCTTTAGAAATGAACAACAAAGAAATAGTCTTTATATGCTTCAGATGTAAAGTAATTTGCTGTCAAACTGGCACCAAAATGAATGGTAGTCAATGGGATGCTAACGGATGGTGATGGCTTATTAGCAGCAAAAAGGCGCCATGGGAGCTCTGCTTAGGCTGAATCCCATTCCTTCCCCTTACCCCTACCCCTTACCCCTTCCCCTAGCTTTTGCGCGTTCACGCGGGACCTAGTGCTGGTCCAATACGTATTACGAGCTAGGGGTAGGGGATAGGCCGAGGGCTGTATAGCCCTTGAAACCTAGTGTGGATGAGATCTCACTAGAAAACACACAGGCATCAATGGCTGCCCGTCGACCAGAGAGACTCATGAATGTAAGTACTTTCGGCTTAAATAATTGATTAAAAAGTTACGACAGTCTTGTTTTGTGGTCTATGCAGTCCTGTACATGTGTACAGGACTGTAACGCTAATCGCTAACGCTAATCGCTAACGTTGATTTGCACAACAGTCCCACATATTTCTGCCTTGAATGGACTGTAGCCTATACATCGCATAGATTGTATAGCTATATATATATATATATATATATATATATATATT
>NC_045733.1:18139686-18148964 GCF_008692095.1 Etheostoma spectabile
ACGGTCTACGATACATTGCTACGTGCCTAACATATACCGCCCTGTATCACACAGGAGGACACAGGAGGACACAGCAGCTGGTCCAGTTTGGGGCTGAAAACGCAGACGTTTCCTAATTCACATGTTCATGTTGTACCCATTCATTATTGCATTGGTAGCCTACTGTATTATTGTAATAATCTGTAATTCATTCCTGTTCATTGTTCATGCACTTGTATATTGTTGTTGGTTTTGATACGGACACTGATGATACAGGGCTGCCAACTTTTCCAAAAACCTTGGAGTGAGATTTGGGGGGCCAACCCATATTTTGCCGCGTACAAGCAATTTCTTTGGGTCTTTCAGCATCATTATACTTCAGGTTTAAATTGGGATTTGTATTTTGTGGGGATGGGGCTCTCCCTAGGGGGTCTGGGGGTATGTTCCCCAGGAAAAAAAATTTGAAAAATAAACCATAAATGGCACTTTCTGAGAGTTTTTTTGCAAAAAAAATGGAGAACAAGTGTTACATGATATTTGCAAAACTGTAGGGTTAAGAGCCTTTGTGTTGTTGTATCACAGTTTTAGGGCATTCAGCGTTTACTTATTAACTTCTTCTGATATAAGAACTGACCCACACAATGTGCCAACATAATGAACCCATGAAGAGACAGTAGCATATGTCAGCAACAGCTGAGAATTTGGGTCTGTGGTGAACAGGTCCAGGGGTCCCTGGTGTAGGGACCAGGTCCAGGGGTCCCTGGTGTAGGGACCAGGGACCCAAGTTAATTAATTTGAGGGATCAACTAAGACCACTGAATTCTAAAGAATGAGAACCACTGAGTTACATAAATTTAATCCTTTAACCTTTGTGCCAATGTTCAGTAATGTTTGGCTGTACCCCTGGCCCCACACTGTTTTTACTTTTTTGTAAAATAAAGACTATTTGTTCATTTAAAAAACATCAAATTAATTATTTACAGTTACTTTAGAGATGCAGAGGTTAAGATGCACAATAGTGGCCCAACGTTGCAGTATCGTATTATATATATATATATATATATAATATATTATATATATATTATATATATATATAGTATAGACTCAGATGTGTTTCACCAGATTTCTGCTCCTATTTACAACTTGTGCCCATTCAAAATATAACTCCTCCCATCTCTGTGTCCGAGATTTGGAGAGTTGTAATATAGTATATATAGTATAATATAGTATATGGTGTAATATAGTCTGCTGTGCATGTCATTGCTCCGCTGATATGGTGGATCTCATTCAGACCGTCTGATAGACACAGAGGCCCATTTGGGTCTCTGGTCTCTGACAGAGTTTAGAGGTGGCCGTACGCTGCTCTTTATCGGAGGTCTACGCATGGATGCAACGCGTCACTGCCCCCAGCAGAGCGGGTCCACTAACATGAACTGAAGTTGCTACACTGCCAGCCGCGCTGCTCACCTCTATTGTTACAGAGAGAGTGGACACGAAGCGACGGACGGGTCTGTGATACTCAGAGCTCATACCTGAAGCCGGGGAAATGCACCTGGGATGGCTCGGGAAAAAAAGGTTCTCATTTTGCGACAATTTGAAACTTCCACAGACAGGGAGCGCTCTTGAACCCCCTCACAGTTTCTGAAAGCACAACTAGTCGATCACAAGTGGCTCAACAGGTAAAAACATAGATAAACTCATCTTTCAGAAATTTGACCGACCGGGTTGACACTTCAGCGTGAGAAAACGGCGTGTGCGCGTGTGAAACCAGTCAAATGCGTGTGTCTCACGGCCAATGCGTGAGAGTTGGCAGCCCTGAGTTTAGCCTGCTGGGCGAAGCGAGAGGTTCTTCTCTTTCCTCCTTCTACTTCTTCGGGATTTTACGGCAGCCGGCAACCAAAAAGTAGCATTGCTGCGAGTCTATGGATAGCAAATGAATGCACTATATCCTGTTAAACTGCCCATTGTCTATTAAAAATGAGAAAACAAAGAAAAAAAACGTTTTCCCCTCCCGCTTGACCTTAACTGTCTATGCGTTTGGACCTACTTCTACAACACTTTTCAGGAAGCGAGAGGTTTTTGTCAGTTTCACTTATTATTTTTAACGGGGTTGTCAATATACAATACCGCTCCCTATTGTATTGGATGGTACATTACTACCCATGGCCCCAAGCAATGGAAAGATGCTCACATTTACAGTGATGGAGAACGCATTCAGACCATGAATCAGACCTTATATGTGACCTTACTTATATGTAAAAACACCACGCTGTAACGTGTTATGTCCAGGCATCGTTGTACCACACAGTGAACGTGGAGCTTTGGGGGAACCCTGGGCTCTGTTACGGGACAGAAAGGCTGACTCAAAAGCACACTCACACAGAACACGTTTATTGCGGAACCAGGGGGGGGGGGGGAGAGAGAGAGAGAGAGAGAGAGAGAGAGAGAGAGAGAAGAGAGAGAGAGAGACGTGGACACTGGAGCGGAGGGCTGGAGAGGCAACCAGGGCCGAGGAGGCGTCGGGGGACCGAGGAGCCAAGGCTGGAGAGGCGAGGGAAAATGCAGACACGAGGAGACACGGATGAGAGGAGTGAAGGCTGGCGGAGATGCTGGTACAAAAGCCGGGATGAAGAGGGGGCGCCGAGGGAGAGGGTCCGGGGTCCGAAGCCAGCTGACCGGAGGGAAGGATGACTGAAAGACAAGCACAGGGGAGGTGAGCACATAGAAGTAGCACAAAGAAAAGCACTGGGAAAACTCAGGAGGTTTAAGCAACGTAGTATCACCACTGTAGCTGAAGCAACGATCAGGTGAAAGGTGAGAGCAGGACCGGGGTTGAAATACTGTGGCTGATGAAGATGGCAGGCAGGTGTGCTTGGCGGGAGCAGGTGATGACAGGCAGGTGTGGAGGAGATGATTGCTGCTGGCAGACTGACGGCAGGTGTTGGTAATCAGCTGGCTTCGGACAGGCGAGGGGGAGGAAGAGGGAGAAACAAAACAAAACAAGACAGAAGAAAAATGCAGGGAAAGGAAGAAAAACAATACTCACGGCCAGCTGGACCCCAACCATGACAGGCTCCCCTCTATCACCCCAATGGCAAATAAAAAATGCAAAATGATATGATGTATAAATTGGGGGTTTATTATTATTACCTGTGTGACGGAGGTTATGTTTTCAGTTCAGTTGATTTACACCATGACCCGATTTTCAGGAAACTTGCTAGAAGAATGTAGTCATTTTTTTTCAGTTAATAAAAATGTTATTTTCACACATTTTAGTTGAGTTTTAATTATCGTATTACCGATGCTGACAGATTCTTCTTGGTTTAACCTGGTAGTGAACTCTAGGTCAGTTGAGTTCAACATCAATTTTTATGGAAACACCTAAAAAAAACAACAAAAATCCAACACTTATAACATTTTATATATTTTATCAATATGTAGCCTATAATGTCTCTCATTCGCTCACGCACACGCTCGCACGCGTCAGTGAAAGTCATGCAACAGAATGTTATGTGGTGACCAAGGTGATGTATAGCTGCAGGCCTTTAGAATTTCTTTGGCATTTGGACTTGACACAAGTTGACCTCAAAAAAAAACCCGGACAGTTGAAATTCTTGGAGACTTGATCACCTGGAAAACAACTCTAAAACAAACTGATACCTGAAGAAAAAACATAAGCATAAAACTACAGTAAACCTACTGGAATTTCCTGCTAAAATGACTTCTAGTGGAGCCCCTGCGGCTGTGGACCTGTCGACCACACGGAGAATTCATTTTCCACGTGAGACATCTTTTAATGTTATGCCAAATGTATTTATTATATTATTATGTTCATTAAATCCTTAAAAGAGACATTTAGAACACAATTGGCATTTAATTGTGTTAATTTGTTATGTAAAATAGAGAATTATTATATTTTTAGATGGCCTGTTAGGAAAACACAGTTTTTGGTGACACTTGACGTTTTCTCGGTATAATATAATAATTATATGGTAATAATGTACTGAGTATGGCGGGACGTGTGTGAATTATGTTAATAATGGTGTAGCTAGAGGTTTGAAAACACATTTTTTTGTCGAAAATGTTAAATAAGGGTTAGGGTTACAAGATGGCGACTGGCCCATTTTTCGAATAATGCAAAAAAAAAACACTTTCCTACACTTTCCTGTGCACCATGGAAACGATGGAACTTAAGAACGGATCAGAACGTGCAAGTGTAATCAAATCAGTGCACGTTCCTTTGAGGACACCTACTGTACGTTCGCTGCTTAAAATGTATCCGGAGATACTGTCGTGCTCTTTGAAAAAGACATTATCAATTTGTGAAGTAGTCCCAGATACTTCTGATCAATGTTATTATGATCTGAATGAAGAGATGACGTCAACTAAATTGTCTGACATTAGGACCTAAAACTAAGCTCTTCGTAATCTCCCAGAGCTTCTACTTGACAGTTGCATTGTCCTAACATTGAAATATGCTTTGCTTGTTCACCTGGTATTCTCTTGTAACGTTAAATGGAAGAGATGAGGTTGGGCTGTCATGCAGGGACTGTGCACATCCTGCGTTCAAGATGCCACAGTCTCCCTCACGCTGCATGCTAGGCAACCATGGAAATCAAATGAATTTGGGAAGTGGCTAAATATAAAACAATATATATACTTTTGCGAAGATGCACTTATTTAGCTGGGGTTGTTTTTTGGGAGAAGCCCTGTTGTTAATTAGGCGTTTAAGCGTGCGTAATTACGCACGCATATCTTTACGCATCACACGTTTCGGCTACGTCTGTGTTTTTCACACATTATTGCAAACGTTATACTATGCTCTTGAAAAAAAAAAATTCCCACAGTGTCATAGACATCATCTCTTCTTTCTATATCACTGAAGAGTCAGAGCCACCTACAACCGGAATGCGATGCAACATGACAGAATTAAGGCACATTGCTCTGACTGCTTTATACTAATCTGACTTTTTTGTTGTATTAAATAACAAGTAATGTTTTCAGAAGCAAAAAACAGGAATGTGAACAAGGTCTTTATGTGGAATTTTGTCTTGCAAAATCAAGATTTAAATATTGTTCCCTTGCGGAGACAGTATAGTACTGAATGTCATATCTGACTAAATACTTAACCTGGATCACTTTTGCTCTTCAGTCCCTCATTACTGCTACTGTGCTCATCAAAGAGAAAATACAAATTTATTATGATTTGGATAAATTCATCACAATTTAACATGTGCTGCTGCAGACTGTTATTGCCTGACTGAAATGTCAAAGTATCTGCACAGCACCCCAGTCAACATTGTTCTTTAAATGAAGAAATATATATTAAAAGATCATTATGGAGTAGTTTTGTGTAATATTGAGCAGTGTGTACAGCTTTTACTAACACATGTCTGAGAGACCCATGTAAACTATGAAAGAGTGGAAAATAGTTTAGGCGAGAATAATAACGTTTTCTGAATCCAGGTCCCAAAACAAGTTGACAGCTGCATGGGAAAGTGAGCTGCTGAAGCCCACTGCCCTGTTCCTGTTAAATCATTTTGAACCCTGTCTCACATAGAGATAGCATTTTCATGATTTTCTCTTATTTGAAATATCACCGACAGTCCTGCATTACGGTTTCCAGTGAGAATGATGTACAGTAAATCTTTATTTAGCACTTGGCGGTCAAATATGGCACAATTTATCTAAAATGTATCTAACTTATCTGTAATCAATGTTTTGTAAGCAAAACCTTTAGATAATTACGTGAGAGCAGTGTTATGTGAAGATATATCTAACTTCATCAGATCATCAGATTACTCTCGTCCTGTCACAATGTTTAATAATAATAATAATAATAATAATAAAATTAATAATAACAATAATAACAGCAGCAGAAACAGCCCAATATTTGATCTTAGATGTGGCTATGGCACCGTGTTCCTTGGTTATATTTCTACACGGTGCTTGTAACGCATCTGGTGAAAAATGATTAATTAGGCATTTAATCCTCCTGTTTAAGTCTGTGTTTTGGAAGTGGAGAATGTGACTTTTTTAAATTTATTTTTGAATCCTCAGGTGGTTTATTCGGGCCTCCGAACCCTGACCGCCCTGTCGCTGTGATCGCCCCCTATAACCCAATCCTGCCTGATTACCAGGACGACGAGGAAGAGATTGACGTTGTTGGGGAAGGTGATGTGGACGGGCTTCAGGAAGCTGGGCTTCAGGAGGCTGAGCCTCAGGGAGGTAATGCGGAAGGTGAGCAGCAGTTTCCACCACTGCATAATTGGGTGGAGGAGGAAGAACAAGAGCAAGTTCCTTTTCCTGTTTACTACCCTGTTTACTGCCCTGTTTACTACCCTGTTTACTACCCTGTTCCCTACGCTGATCCCTATGCTGTTCCCTATGGTGTTCCCTATGATGTTCCCTATGGTGTTCCCTATGATGTTCCCTATGGTGTTCCCTATGCTGTTCCCAATGCTGTTCCTCACCCTTATCCTCAACCCCCTTATGATCCTTATGCTTTTCACCAAGATCATTACGCTTATCCTCATGCCCCTGCTGATCCTCCTGCTGATCCTCCTGCTGAACCTTTTCATGATCCTATCATACCTGATGTTGACAATTTACTGGCCAGGTACAGGTATGAGCAATTTGAAGAGGACGAGAACGAGGACAAGCATGACGGTGAAAACGAGCACGAGCACGAGCACGAGGACGAGGACGAGCACAACTCTGAGATAGATATCGTTGGACTTGATATCTCTGAACTGGATGCTGAGCTCATCCGGTCAGTCGTCCTAGTAGATTGGTCTGACGAGGCAGTCCTTCCTGAATCCCCTGGCCTCGGCTGCTCCAGGAGACGCAGGCACGAGAGCGACAACAAGGAGGAGACTCCTGCAAAGAGGTGGAAGTGGTCTGATGTGTGGGACTCGGATTAACTCTACAATGGGTGGGCTGACATCCCTCCTTGAAACATTGGAGCAAGTCCATACCTGCCCTTCATCACTTCCACATCACAGTAGGACCAATGGTTCCCATGGTAGCTTTTGGGCTGTACATATCTATTTGTGTATCTCTTCATTTTTGCATAGGGGATCGATCGACTGTATTTCTGTCACCCTGTCAACTCCCCGTGCATGTAGCCTTTGCGTCTTGCGGGGCTGATGAAGACAAGGGTAGCCTTTGCGTCTGGCAGGGCTGTCAACACCCCAAGTAGCGTCTTGCACTGGGGCTTGTTTGGAAATGTTTTGTAAATATATATTTGTGTATCTCTTCATATATGTATGGGGAATCGATCGACTGTATTTCTGTCACCCTGAGGGCCGGCCTTTGCGTCTTGTAGGGCCTGTGATGCCTCAGGTAGCTCTTGCGTCTGGCGGCTGTATTCCCCGTGCATGCAGCCTTGCGTCTGGCGGGGCTGATGAAGACAAGGGTAGCCTTTGCGTCTTGCGGGGCTGATAAAGCAAGGGTAGCCTTTGCGTCTTGCGGGGCTCGGATGAGCAACTCTAAGGACACGTTGCTTGTGGCGTTGCTGGGCAGGTGTGGCATAGGATCCTTCTAGGGGGGTTGGTTCGGTCTGTTGAAATTCAAATGAACACAATAATCGCCTCCATTTAGCAGGAAGCTGACCATTAGAGCTGTCGTGCAATGGTAGGGGTACTAAAAACAAAGAAAAAACAAATTCAACCAAAGAAGTAATCAGAAATCACACACCGACTGCAAAAACCAAGAAAAAAACAAACAAAAACAGCACAAAAAGATAAATCCTACAACCCAGGGCAGCTCAACAAAAAAACACAAAAAAGAAAAAGCAAACATCGACAACTGATCAAAAACCAAACTGAGAGCAACGAAAACAAAAAAAACAAAAAACAAAAAAAAACAACAAAAAGAAAAAAAAAGAGAATAAAAAAAAAACAAAATAAATAGAAACTACAAATAAAATGAAAAAAAAAACAAAACACTCAAAAAACAAAAGCAAACAGAAAAACTAAAAAAAAGAAAAAAAAAACAAAACGAACAACAAAAAACGCCTAACATCAAACCAAAAAAAAAAAAAAAATAACCAAAGTACGCACAAAAAACAACAGAGCAAAAAACAACAAAATAACAAATCAAAAAAACAAAAAAAAAACAATATAACCCAAAACAGAAAAACAACAACCAAATAAAAATTAAAACAACAACCCAAAAGAAAAAAGAAAAACAATAAAAAACAAAAAGAAAAAACAAAGAACCAAAAAAACAACAAAAATAAAAAGAACACAATAACAACAAAAAACTCATAAAAACAACAAAAAATATAAAAAACAAAACAAAAAACAAAGAAAAACAAATAACACCCAAACCAAATATACAAAAAAACGAACAATAAAAAAAAAATAAAAACCAAATACAAAAAAAAAAGGAAATAAAGAACAAAAAAAAGCAAAAAAAGACCACAAAAAAAAAAGAAACAAAAAATAAAGAAAAAAAAAAGAACCAAACTGGAAAAACATAAAAAAACAAAAAAGAAAAAAAATAAAAAAGAAAGATACGAATAAACAGTAAAAAAAAAAAATAAAAAAAACCAATAAAAATAAAACACAAAAAATCAAAAAAAAAAACGAAAAAAAAAAAAATAAGAAAAAAACTAACACCAAAACAAAAAAAAAAAAAAAACATAATAAAAAGACAAAAAAACAAAAACAACAACAACCACAAAAGCCCAACGGCATATTCCAAACCTCACAAAAAAAACCAAAAAAAAAAAAAAAAAAACAAAGCTAGAAAAGACACAAAAATCAACAGAAATCATCAAATAATAAAAAAAAACAAAACACAAAACAAAAAAAGACAAAAAAAAAAAACACAAAACGCAGAACAGAACAAATAAATAAAAAAAAAACAAAAAATAGAAAAAAACATAAAAACAAAAAAAAAACAAAAACAAAACACAGCCACACAATAAACAAAACCCAAAACAAAAAAAACCAAAGAAAAAACAAAAAAAACAAAAAACCAACAAGGCAGAACCGAAAAAAACAGCCAAAAAAAAAGGCACAAAACAACATACTATAATCTACAACAATAAACAGAAAAAAAAAAACACTAATAAACTATACAACAAAAAAAAACAATCGCAACACAAAAACAGCAAAACTCAAAAAAAATACAAAAAAATAGAACGAAAAAAAAAACAAAAATACAAAAATAAAAAAGGTCCGGGGTCCGAAGCCAGCTGACCGGAGGGAAGGATGACTGAAAGACAAGCACAGGGGAGGTGAGCACATAGAAGTAGCACAAAGAAAAGCACTGGGAAAACTCAGGAGGTT
>NC_045733.1:18148974-18149083 GCF_008692095.1 Etheostoma spectabile
AGTATCACCACTGTAGCTGAAGCAACGATCAGGTGAAAGGTGAGAGCAGGACCGGGGTTGAAATACTGTGGCTGATGAAGATGGCAGGCAGGTGTGCTTGGCGGGAGCA
>NC_045733.1:18149108-18151594 GCF_008692095.1 Etheostoma spectabile
CAATTATCCTGTGAAATAGAAAGCAAACCAGATTCACCAAAACACCAAAGTTGAATCAAGGGGAGGAGCCTATAGCAAAGTCCACTGAGACACTCAGACACTTATTTTCATTCTTTCACGACACGGGCTGCACTCACCTTCCGACAGGTGTACTACTATCAAAGCTCTGTCAATAAAAACGTGTATTGGTGAATGTTGGGCCCACCGAACACGGAGGTGCTCTCGGTACTAAGTACGCACAATTTGGACGAGAAAGACAAGGGGCATGCTGTGAGAGAAAACACAAAATAAAAGATGCGGGTAGTTATTTAATACAACCGGGAATCTTATTTGTTATGTTTAGTATGCGCGGCAGAAAGTGCCGCAGAACCGCGGTGTTGCCTATCTAGCCATCCCGGGAAGGTTGCTCTACTCGGGCGGGTATAGCCGTAGCTCCTAGATGTTCTGCCCAGGACAAAACAGCCATAGTGCGCATCTGCTCCCTGCCCCAGCCGAGGACAGGTTGGTGACCTGCGACCGTATCCATGGTACCCGACTCATTCGCAAACAATAAAGCCGTAGCTATCTTTAAATTGTAGTAGTTAATTATGTTATAAAAATGGTATTTCTCAGTCACCCGCTCGGTGATAGCAGAATAACACATATAGCCTGCTGGGCGAAGCGAGAGGTTCTTCTCTGTTCACTCATTCTACTTTCTTCTTCTTCTTTGGGATTTTATTGCAGCCGGCAACAAAATAGCAATTGCTGCCATCTATGGTAGCAAATTAGTGAACCATGTCTGTAACACTGCCATTGTCTATTAAAATGAGAAAAACACTACGTTTCCCTCCCGCTTGACCTTAACGTGTCTGGCGTTTGGACCTACTTCTACATACTTTTCAGGAAGCGAAGGTTTTGTCATTTCACTATTATTATTTTTAACGGGATTGTCAATACTTTAGATAAATACCGCCCCTATTGTATCTGGATGGTATAATTACTACCCATGGCCCCAGCAAGGAAAATGCTCACATTTACAGTGATGGAGAAAGCATTCAGACCAGGAATCAGACGTTTCACTTATGAGTCATCTGTATTGGGTACATTCATGTCAACAAGAAGTGAAGAAATCAGTGGCTTTTTTTGCTAAAAATTAAGTTGGGATAGCCTATATACCCCCACATGTCTAAATTCATAAATTGCTAAGCTAAAGCTAGATTTTTTTTTTTTAATTTTAACATGCATGTAATGACTTCATAGTGTTGAGAGCGGTTAAGTTAATCTCTCTAAAGTCTCAGGTGAAATCACAGGTTTTTACCAGACCTTACTTATCGTTTTCTATATAAACTCCTGTTTGTTTTTTTACCAAGTAATCCTTTGTATAACATATGAATAAATGTTAACTAACTACATCAATCAAATGACAAAAGCTATGACAATAAACCCTGCCTTCACTTGACCAACCGTGTTACACTTGGGGTTAACACGGTTGACATTTCTCTCATTTAGGCTTTTTGTACTGTAGCTTTAGCTAGCTGACAGCACGTATCTTATCACTCATGTTTTTATACATTTTCGTACCTTTTTAAAAAAAAAAAAATAAATCGAAATCTACATAGTACACAAAAGTTGTGTTGATAACAAGGTTGACGAGAAATATCTACTCTATGTGCAGGACGTAATATTTATTAACTATTCAAGAGGAGAAGTAGAAATTTACCAAACTGGTTTTAAATGTCTGCCACTGAAGATGGGAAAATCACTGACTTGGATTTGTGACTTTGAGAACATTGCTAATGTATTGGTTTTTTTCTGTCATGGGTAAACACAGTTACAAGATTTCTCAAGACACATAAAAGCTTTCTCAACACATACAAAGTGAATAATCCATCCATATGCATAAGTCAAATACGGTTTATTAACACCTTTTCTTGTTGTAAATCATATCTTAAAACAAATACAGGTTAAATAATATGCAAACTAGGTCTCTAGTGTAAATGGAAAGGCCAAACGTGACATCGCAAATTGGACCACACAAAAAAGCTAATTTCAGTATAGCATGTGCATTCTCCTAGAAAAAATATGGAGCAGGTTACTTTTTTTAATAAAATGAATTCACATATGCACCAACATGAAAGGATTCATTGTCTTGAAGACAATATTCAGTAGCCTAAAAATTATACAATACAACCCATGGACATGACAGGACCCTAATTAAGAATGACTCTTATAATGTAAAAACACAGGCTGTAATGTGTTGTGTCCAGGGCATGTTGCACCACACAGTGACACGTGGCGCTTTTGGGGAACCCTGGGCTCCCCTCTATCACCCCAATGGCAAATAAAAAATGCAAAATGATATGATGTATAAATTGGGGGTTTATTATTATTACCTGTGTGACGGAGGTTATGTTTTCAGTTCAGTTGATTTACACCATGACCCGATTTTCAGGAAACTTGCTAGAAGAATGTAGTCATTTTTATTTCAGTTAATAAAAATGTTATTT
>NC_045733.1:18151604-18151742 GCF_008692095.1 Etheostoma spectabile
TAGTTGAGTTTTAATTATCGTATTACCGATGCTGACAGATTCATTCTTGGTTTAACCTGGTAAGTGAACTCTAGGTCAGTTGAGTTCAACATCAATTATTTATGGAAACACCTAAAAAACACAACAAAAATCCAAACA
>NC_045733.1:18151767-18169881 GCF_008692095.1 Etheostoma spectabile
CAACTTTAACATTTATATATATTTATCAATATGAGCCTATTAATGTCTCTCATTCGCTCACGCACACGCTCGCACGCGCGTGAAAGTCATGGCAACAGAATGTGATGTGGTGACCAAGGTGATGTGAATAGCTGCAGGCCTTTAGAATTTCTTTGCATTGGACTACACAAGTTGACCTGCAAAAAAAAACCCGGACAGTTGAAATTCTTGGAGACTTGATCACCTGGAAAACAACTTCTAAAACAAACTGATACCTGAAGAAAAACATACAGCAGTAAAACTAGACGTAAAACCTACTGGAATTTCCTGCTAAAATGACTTCTAGTGGAGCCCCTGCGCTGTGGACCTGTCGACCACACGGAGAGTCACTTTCCACGTGAGACATCTTTTAATGTTAGGCCAAATGTATTTATTTATATTATGTTCATAAATCCTTAAAGAGACATTTAGAACACAATTGGCTTTAATTGTGTTAATTTTGTTATGTAAAATGAGAAGTTATTAATATTTTAGATGGCCTGTTAGGAAACACAGTTTTTGTGACACTTGACGTTTTTCTCGGTATAAATAATAATTATATGGTAATAATGTACTATATGGCGGGACGGTGTGAATTATGTTAATAATGGTGTAGCTAGAGGTTGAAAACACATTTTTTGTCGAAAATTAAATAAGGGTTAGGGTTACAAGATGGCGACTGGCATTTTTCGAAAATGCAAAAAAAAAAATACACTTTCCTGTGCACCATGGAAACTGGAACTTAAGACGGATCAACGTGCATGTAATCAAATCAGTGCACGTTCTGTTGAGGACGCCTACTGTATTCGCTGCTTAAAATGTATCCGGAGATACTGTCGTGCTCTTGAAAAAGACATTATCACATTTGTGAAGTATTCCCAGATCTTCTGATCATGTTATTATGAGTCTGAGAAGGAGATGACTCAACGAAAGTGTCTGACGTTGACCTAAAACTAAAGCTCTTCAGTACTCTCCCAGAGCTTCTACTGACATGTTGGCATTGTCTAACATGAATATGCTTTGCTTGTTCACTGGTATTCTCTTGTAACGTTAATGGAAAGATGAGTTGGGTGTCATGCAGGGACTGTGCACATCCTGCGTTCAAGATGCACAGTCTCCCTCACGCTGCATGATAGGCAACCATGGCAATCAAATGAATTTGGGAAGGGCTAAATAAAAAAAAGAAATATAGATATTTTGCGAAGATGCCCATATTTAGCTAGGGTTGTTTTTTGGAGAAGCGCTGTGTGTAATTAGGCGTTTAAAGCGTGCGTAATTACGCACGCATATCTTTACGCATCACACGTTTTGGCTACGTCTGTGTTTTCACACATTATTGCAAACGTTTATACTAGCTCTGAGAAAAACAAAAATTCCCACAGTGTCAGGGACATCATCTCTTCTCTCTATATCACTGAAGAGTCAGAGCCCCTACAACCCGGAATGTGATGCAACATGACCGATTAGGCATATTGCTCTGACTGCTTTATCTAATCTGATTTTTTGTTGTATAAATAACAAGTAATGTTTTCAGAGCAAAAACAGGAATGTGAAAGGTCTTTTGTGAATTGTGCTTGCAAAATCAAGATTTAATATTGTTCCCTTGCGGACGTATAGTAACTGAATGTCATATCTGACTAAATACTACCTGGATCATTTTGCTCTTCAGTCCCTCATTATGCTACTGTGCTCATCAAGAGAAAATACAAATTATTATGATTGGATAAATTCATCACAATTTAACATGTGCTGCGCAGATTGTTATGCCTGACTGAAATTCAAAGTCTCTGCACAGCACCCCAGTCAACATTGTTCTTTAAATAAGAAATATATATCTAAAGATCATGATGGAGTAGTTGAACTGTTAATCGTATATTCCAAGTATATATTACACACTTTAAGTTCTTTAGCTCAATTATACCCTGTATAGCAATGGTAGTGTTGACCATTGCTTGTACTGTACCAATGACAAAGTGAATGATGATGAAATGTTATTCTGTACAGCTTATAACATGTCTAAACCCATTAAACTATGAAAGAGTGGAAAATATTTTAGGCGAGAATAATAACGTTTTCTGAACAGGTCCCAAAACAAGTTGACAGACTGCATGGGTAAGTGAGCTGCTGAGCCCACTGCCCTGTTCCTGTTAAATCATTGTGAACCCTGTCTCACATAGAGAGCATTTTCATGATTTTCTCTATTTGAAATATCACCGACAGTCCTGCATACCGTTTCCATGAGAATGATGTACAGTAAATTCTATTTAGCACTTGGCGGTCAAATATGGCACAATTTATCTAAAATGTATTACTTCTCGTACATCAATGTTTAGTAAGCAAACTTTAGATAATACGTGAGAGCAGTGTTATGTGAGATATATCTAACTTCATCAGATCATCAGATACTCTCGTCCGTCACAATGTTTAATATAATAATATAATAATAATAATAATAATAACAGCAGCAGAACGCCATATTTGATCTTAGATTGGTATGGCACCGTGTTCCTTGTATATTTCTACACGGGTGCTTGAACGCATCGGTGAAAATGATTAATTAGGCATTTAATCCTCTGTTTAAGTCTGTGTTTTGAAGTGAGATTGTACTTTTTGAATTTATTTTGAATCCTCAGGTGGTTATTCGGGCCTACCGAACCCTGACGCCACGTCGCTGTGATCGCCCCCTAAACCAATCCTGGACGGGCTTCGGAGGCTGAGCCTCAGAAGCTGGGTTCAGAGGCTGGGCTTCAGGAGGTGGGGCTTCAGGAAGCTGGGCTTCAGGAGGCTGGGCTTCAGGAGGCTGAGCCTCAGGGAGGTAATGCGGAAGGTGAGCAGCAGTTCCACACTGCATAATTGGGTGGAGGAGGAGAACAAGAGCAAGTTCCTGTTCCAGTTTACTACCCTGTTACTACCCTGTTTACACCCTGTTACTACCCTGTTCCTACCTGATCCCTAGCTGATCCCTATGTTTTTCCCTATGTGTCCCTATGGTGTCCCTAGGTGTTCCTAGCTGTTCCCATGCTGTTCCTCACCCTTATCCTCAACCCCTTTGATCCTATGCTTTTCACCAAGATCATTACGCTTATCCTCATCCCTGCTGATCTCCTGCTGATCCTCCTGCTGACCTTTTCATGATCTTATAATACCTGATGTTGACAATTTACTGCAGGTACAGGTATGAGCATTTGGAAGAGGACGAGAACGAGATGAGCATGAGGTGAAACCGAGCACGAGCACGAGCACAACTCGAGCTAGATATCGTTGACTTGATATCTCTGAACGGGATGCTGAGTCTCATCCGGTCAGTCGTCTAGTAGATTGGTCTGACGCGGTAGTCCTTCCTGACTCCCTGGCCTCGGCTGCTCCAGACGCAGGCACGAAGCGACACGAGGAGACCCCTGCAGTGGAGCTGATTGTGACTTGGATACTCTACATGTGGCTGACATCCCATTCCTAACATGGAGCAGTCCCTACCTGCCCTTCTCACTTCCACTCACGTAGGACCAAGTTCCCTGTAGCTTTTGGGCTGTACATCTATTATGTTATCTCTCATTTTTGCATAGGGATCGATCACTGTTTTCTGTCACCCTGCGACTCCCCGGCATGTACCTTTGCGTCGGGGGGTGATGAAGACAGGGTACCTTTGCCGTTCTGGCAGTGTTGCAACACCCCAATAGCGTCTTCACTGGGCTTGTTTGGAATGATTTTGTATATATATTTTGTGTATCTCTTCATTTTTGCATCGGGGACGATAACTGTATTTCTGCACCTGACGGCCAGCCCTTGCGTCTTGCAGTGCCTGAGATCCCTGCAGTAGCTCTTGCGTCTGCCGGCTGTCAGACTCCCTGCATGCAGCCTTGGCGTCTTGCTGGGCTGATGAAACAAGGGTCAGCCTTTGCGTCTGGCGGCTGTGAAGACACGGGTAGCCTTTGCGTCTGGCAGGGTTTGTCCAACACCCCAAGTAGCGTCTTGCACTGGGGCTTGTTAGGAATGTTTTGTGTATATATATAATTTTGTATCTCTTCATGTTTTTGGGGAACGATTGACTGTGATTTCCTGTCACCTGACGGCACGCCTTTGCGTCTGCAGGGCCTGTGAGCCTCAGGTAGCTCTTGCTTGGCAGGGGTCGACCCGTGCATGCAGCTTTGCGTCTGCGGGGCTGATGAAGACAAGGGTAGCCTTGCGTCTGGCAGGGCTGTCAACACCCGCAAGTAGCGTCTTGCACGGGGTCTGTTTGGAAATGTTTTTATATATTATATTTTGTGTATCTCTTCATTTATGGGGAATCGATTGACTGATTTTTGTCACCCTGACGGCCGGCCTTTGCGTCTTGCAGGCCTGTGATGCCTCAGCTACTCTTGCGTCTGGCAGGGCTGTCGACTCCCCTTGACATGTCGCCTTTGCGTCTGGCGGGGCTGATGAAGACAAGGGTGGCGTAGGACAAAGCCTTTGCGTCTGCGTGCTGTTATGAACGAAAGTTGCTTTAGTCTGGCGGGGCGAGGAACATTATTGGTGTCGTTCAACATGAACAACAATAATCCCTCCCTTTAATGCAAGCTGACACGAACTGGTGATGGAGGGCTAAAAACCTGCACTGATGTAAAAGCTTGAAAAAGCTTAAATTCAAGAGGCAGACAGAGCACGTTACTCCCATAGCATCAATTGCTGGAAATGCACTGGACACTCAACAAAAACAGGAACACTCCACAATATGAGCAAACCTCAGGGAACCAAGTCCAAAAAGCTCCTAAGAGGCAGTTTTACTTAAAGTCTGCCCAAGTTAGGCGTGTGGTAATGTAAAGCTGCCTGCGTTGGGGCCAGCCAGCACTCATTAAACACTAAATGCTATCGCTAAAAACAACTGCATACTAATATAGAACAGAAAAAAAAAGTCTCAATATCAAAGAGAAACAGCAAAGCACTTTATGCCCATGTTCAACTGACTGGAAATGCACTGGACACCTGTCAAAACCGCACATCACAAAGATTACAAACCTCTGCACCAAGGCACCAAGAACAGTCCCCAAGGCAGTTGAAACTCTTCACGAAGCAGTTAAAATGCCCATAATTAACATTGCCAAAAAAGGTTACAGTAACAATATAAAATATGTATTATTTAATATATTCAGTAATTTAGAGATTGTTCATCTTACTACCATTTTTGTCTGCACTTTACTCTGATCTAACCCACACCTGACCTGTTGTTCACTGTGGACGAAGAAAGTAGTACGGGCGTCTGACTTAAAAATATAATATAAGACAAAAAACACACTTATACCAACCTGCTTTCTCATTATTTATCACTTCAGTATTTCAAAGATTATTGTCCTTTTTTTGCTAACACATTCTTTATTGTTCCACCTGAGTCGCTGCTGTTCACTGTGGATGAAAAAAGTAAGTACGAGCTTCGACTAGTTTCTACAATAAATCAATATATGGTACCTACAACAAACTGTAGTGTTACATCTATGCGTTCATATATATCACTTATGTATAATAAAATAATTTGTCTATCTTACTGACCATTATTTATTTTTCCCCCCTCTCACCTGAGCCGCCGCTGCTGTTTCAGGGGGCCCAAAAAGGTAGTGACGAGCTCTGACTGAAGAGAATGTGACTTAGTAATAGTCTAATGTAAGACAAAATAAGAAATGTGTGTTTGTATTGTAATTTTTTTGGATTATTATTAAATAGTATGCTTATCCATACTACTTCAATAATTCAAATATTGTTTGACTAACCATTTCAACATACTTTTGTCCTACTCCGCTATGTACGAGCCTCTGACTTGACTGAGAAGGTAATACCATGTTATTTTGTAAACCTGGTTCTCAGTGATTTAATAAGCAAACAATTATTTGTCTTACTCACTATTTATCTTTTTCTTCTCTTCCTCCACCTCCTGAGCTGCTGCCGTTCTCTGCATGTGGACGGCGAGGTGATCAGCTTCTGACTTATATAATGATAAAGAACGGTAATGTATGTCATTATTTCAAATATAAGCATCTGCTCATCCTTATAATTCATAAGTCTTACTATGTATGGTGTCTACTTATTTCTTTCCTCACACAGGTCCTATGACTCAACAAAAATAGCTGCTGTCTTATAGTTTCATCGCTCTCATAGTCAGTATAAACGATTATCTATAATTGATTCTAGATTAAAATTATGTATACTTGTGTCAGATTAATGTTGGATGAATTAGAAGTGATTTATTCTACAGCCTGCACTTCACGTCCATTAGTATGACTGAATTGGGACATTCTAAATAATACAAAAACAACAGACCTTGTTTTCTTGTTTGGGCAGGAGTCATCATCAGTCAGGAGTCAGTCAGGATGTCAAGTCAGGCATCAATCTGGAGTCAGGTCAGGAGTCAGTCAGGAGTCCAGTCAGGAGTCAATCTGGAGTCATAGTCAGCGTCAACCAAGCACACAACAGCCATGAATCCGCAGCGCCCTCTGACTCACTTTGTCACCCTTATTTATCGAACTTAACTAGTTTTGTTTGGCATTTAATAAAAAACACTTAGTCTTTTAAAATTACACTGTCTTATGAGATTGTTTTTTTTTACTTCAGTGATGTTAGTTAAGACAAAGGCTTAAATAATTAAGTGGTTTCGATGTCATAAAATGTATAGTGCTTAAAGGGTCCTACCAAGCAGGTCCACTTCGATGGGAGACAGGCGTACTGAAGAATGTCCCACTGCAAAAAGTCAAAAAGTCAAACATCATGGGACACACTTCCTTATACAACTCATCTAAGTGACCGGTAACCAGGACTTTGGAAATGTACATACACCTACAATGATTTGTTATGCATTTAAAATGCTATCATTTTTGCTATAACAAACCACAGTTAAGTTTTGTGTAATCTAACTATTTCATTAGTAATAGCATCATTAGGGTGTGTAAGCAAACAAAAAGTATTGCTTCCTCCACACATACAATCAGCCAATGCTAAACGGTAAGGATATGAGGATAAGGATACATTACAGAATACATAAAGATGAAAGGATGAAAAGGGGAGAAAACATGGTTTGGCCTATGGTGGCACCAGAAGTAGGCCCATGTTGTTACGTGACAGAACGCCTCATTCAACACAACACTCACCCTGATCTATCAAAAATGTAACACTTTTCTGCTACACTTCAATGGAAACTGACCGCTGAAGAAAAATAAATAATAATAAATAATTTCAGAGGAAAACAGAGGGATCTCAATGCAATTACAATTAAGACATCAGCATGGTTTGAGTGAGTAAAGGCCTTCAGCACTCGTTTGAAACTGACAGAAGAAGCAAGCAGGAGTCTGTCAACACACCCACAACACAAAATCACACACACCACACACACACAAACACAAAACACACACAAACAACCATTAAGTAGGAATAATTCCTTATTGGGATCCTGGTGCTAGACGCTATTTAGCGCTGTAACATCTTATACTGTAACCAATGCACCTGAACACAGTCCACTGTCCCATGCACACTGGCTGTGCATCTGTCACCGTTACTCATTAAAGATGAACCCGAGGATGAAATGAAGACAGAAGAATCCGTTGCTAAAGAGCATTAGTTATTTTCCACAGGTTACTTCAAAAACAGGTAATTATGTACAAATCTGGTAATGTTGGATAATATACATATCAATCCATCATCTCGCTGTGGCTGTTTCCAGAGAAACCTTAGTAAATACTACTATACATTAAAATGAGTGCCTCTGCATGCAATTATTGCTGGTTTACAATCGCAAGTCACTATTGCCGTTATTAATTCTTTTCTCAATTTTTAAAGAGTTTTACATTTGATTAGTAAGGTCTAAAAACCACAGAGACTAAATAATAAGAATGTGGGAGGCATATGAAACCTAACCGACATGAATGAGAAAATGTGCTTTTTTAATCTCCTAGCATAGTCGAATGTCAGACTTTTTTGTTCCATGAATATAAGTGACTTACCACAGAAATCCCCCCCCCCCCCATCTTAAAAAAGTCAACAGCAACACTCATCAAATAATCGAAATAACACAACAGTTCATGTGTCTTACGACTTCTGTGAAAATTGGGAAATACACATATTAGATTTACTTGTAAATAAAGACAATTTTGATTTTGCTTTATAAAAAACTAAAAACAGCTCACTTACAACACTACCTAACCAGAGTGGACTGCTATTCATTAAAAAGGGGTATTTACTATGTTGTTAATACACCACGTGTTTATGGGTCACATCTTATACCTGATGTTGGGGGAACAGTATAGACCACACTCCGCTGTAAAACAAGGACGAGGAAACACGGGTGTATGATGAGTTCTATTACAAACTATCAGTGGTCACACATGTACTTGTTCAGGCCTGTAGCTCTTTGTGATCATTTTCCATGCTTTTTGGAACACACGTCTCAAAAGTTTTCTTTAACCAGTGAATGATATTAACAGAGAAGGTGACAGTTCCTTTAAAAAAATCTTTTCCTTTGACAACTTCTTTGACAAATTAGGAATGTCGGTGATGCAGTCTTGACTGGATTTTCACGTGTGTAGTTGTTTTGCCAACTAAACATCAGGAGTAGGTAATCTAAGTGACAAACGTGTAAAACAGCTTTCTTAGGCAAAGTGACACAAACATTCACAATGAATTTGTTAAGCAATCATGTCTTTCGTTATATTCAAAGATCTCACTAAAATCTAAGAATCCTCTACTAACTGTTTTAAAAAAAAAGCATCATGTTGAATGATGAAGTAAATAGCTTTTTATGGATTGATTTTCATTTCATATTCAAAGTTTTTCGAAAAATGTAAATCGTGGGTAAAGTAATCCGTAAGTACTGTAATTTGTTCTGTCTGAAATTTAAATGAGAAGCGGCGGTGAGGAAACTAAATGTATCTGTAGCTGTGAAAGAAATTTCATAAGCATCTGAAAAGAAAAAAAAGAATGGCTTCCTTTAAGCCATTACTGCTGCAAAAGGATTGTGACATGTAATTATTGCGTTGGGTTCTGGGGTCAAGTCCTCCTAGTCAAAAACAGTTCAAGGTCTATGGCACTTGACAACTGTTTCTCCGACTCTCACTCTTGTACAGCAAAGGAAAAAACTGCTCCAAAGGGATCCAAGGTAAAAAGCATGATACATTTTTAGGACACAAAAGGCAAACGGTGGTTTCTCCCATGTAAAAAAATTAAAACGACCAGATGTTGATGAACACCCCTGCAAAACAAACACTTATCCCACTCATTTCTGCCTGAAAGATTGAAGCCCTTAAAAAAACAAACAAAAAAAACCTATAGAGTCCAACGTTGACCTGCTCTTTTTAATATCTTTCTGTCAGTTTGTCTGATGCTTTTACCTTCGTCACACAATTCCAAACTTGCTGTTGTTAACTGAGCAGTAACCGCCGTGTCTTTTCCGCCTCTTAAAAAACAGTTTTTACATTTTGGGAAATACAAGTGCGTGTATTCACTTCGGTTGAAGAAAAGATCACGAGTAGTCGGATGAGGCGTAGCTACCCTCTTGTTATCGGTGTTTAATATTTCCTCTCCCACTCGCCTGAGAGCAAATAACGCGTTTCCCAAAGTAGATCTCTTGCTTAACAAAAGCATTTGATGGCAAAATCAGATTAAGGGGGAGCAACATTGCTATACCTTCCTCGTCCCCATTTGCCAATATTTAAATCTCCCTTTTCCGTTTAACAGTCCTATTAAAACCACACGCAGAACTCCTCCCAACATCGCAAAGCTTCATACTGCGGGTTGTTTTTCCCACAACAGCCAGGTAGGGTCCGGTCCGGTGATATGCTGAGCGGCGCGTTGCGAAGGAACTGGGGAAACAGGAAGTGTCTGTAGCATGGGGGATGCACAGGTTATGAGCAGGGCGGATGACTTCTCAAACTCTTCCATCTCAAGAAGAGAGAGAAAAAAAAAAAAACCTTTCCATAAACAACAAATCAAAACCCCTCCTTGACTCTAATTAGTCTCCCCGAAAGCCGTAACATTGTCTCCAAATTACGCAGTGCAGACCAGAAAATGGGTTCAACATCTAAAACAATATGTTTAAAAAGAAAATAAAAATAGGTACTTGATGACAGAAGAGAGGGAGTCTGTCCCCAAGTGGTTCAATTCCATGTCTCTGCAGGCTTAACCTAAATCTATGTATTGAAAGAATTTATGAGTTTGGGACAACAAAAAAGAGAAGAAAAGAAGATGATCTTGTACAGAGACCACAGTAATCACTTGCATCAGAGCAGGTCACCATCTGCAGATCTCTTTGTATAAAAATATATACCACAGTGATGGCCTTTTAGGACTCGTACCTTGCAGAGTTGTTGCCCGTCTCACTTTGATCCACTACATTTCAGTGGTTTCCCGGTTTAATCAAGGCTACGGGATTCTTCTATAAATATTTCTCGACAGATAACAGGTCAGTCTCACTCGGTTATAAAATATGAGAGCAACAAAAATGTCTCGGTTCGTCCTTTTCTAATGTCTCTCTTTAGGAGGTCTTATTGCGTGCTATCTGCGCTTATCTGATGATAGTCAAATCCACAGTGGTTCGACACGTCTTCAGTGGGTACACTGCATACATCTTATTCACACAAGCTGGGAGCCATTGCCGTGTGGAAGAGACATATTGTTTGGTTAACTGGAGTGTTAAAAGCCACTAAACTCGTGAAATAATAACGGAAAAACTTGCGAGAGCTTCGGTTAATTAGCAGAATACCTGATATTTTATCTCCAGGCTGAAGAAGTCTGGTGCCGGTCACCTCCAGGTTGAACTCTTGTCACAAATTTCCTGAAATCTTATGGAAAAAGATCATATTAACTAACATGTGACAATTGCTGAGTTTGTTTGAACGGTTTTCACCAAGTGGCTGTAACACAATTTTAATTTCTATGAAAAAAATTACAATACTAATGGAATATTGCTATGGTATTGTTAAAAATAAACACTTACATGTCATCTGACGAAAGGGATTCCCCCCTCCCCGTCCTCCTGATTATACTGAACCCAGCTCTGGATTCTTCTCTACTTTCATACGGGATCTAAACACACCCACATACTTTCATCAGCCACTTAATCACCAGCCATACACGTTTATGTACACAATTCCCCACATTAGCTTTGACAACCACCTAGGGTGCAGGTATTTTTTTTTTTGCTTTTTTTTTTTTTCCTGGCCTGCTAGCGTATATGAAATCTAAATGTCTGGAGAAGAAACAAGAACACAAGATCAGATTCTTACAGCCTAAAATTCCCTTAGACTGAAAGTGAATACGCCTTATACCTAAGTTAAATCACTTTTACATCTGTCGTTACAATATGAATCTACAGCCAGCAGTGGTTTCCTTAGCATAGTACAAGACCTGGTAACAGGGGGAAACAGCTAGCTTGGCTTATCCAATGACAAAATCAAACAACAAGCACCTCTTAGCTCACTGTTCCAAGTTACATCTTTTAGTGGTCCGTTTTCAGTGTACGTGCTATGCATGCTATGCTAAGCTAACCAACTCCGGGCTGTAGCCAATGGGAGAGTAGTGAGCGCCCAATCCAAGCTCGCCAATCAAGTGAATACAAGTTTTCACCAAATGTCAAACTATTATTGCACTTCAACTTCCGCCAAGCAAATGGAAGAATATCCCTAAAATCAAATTAATTGTTTAAAAAAAAAAACTTCTGGATTTCTTCAAAGCTTTTCACCTCTGCTGCGTGTGTCTTGCGGGATGCGTCTGGGCCCCTGTGGGGATGGGAGACTTTGAGCCTCAGGTAATCAATGAGCTTCTCTCTGAAGGGTGTCGGGCCATGGGCGCCTGGCTCCCCTGAGCACGAACAGAAGGGCCCATCTGACCGTTCATCAAAGGCACCTAGGGAACAAAAACATCAGAGATAATAAAAGTGTATTTTTAATTTGACGAGCACATTTTTTGCTCTGCCGCTAACTTATGTGGTGACCTACTTTTCTGTGGGGGTCCATGGGTGTAGCTCTGCGCCCTTGGGGAAACACTCATCCTGACAGGGAAGAAGTTGATTAATCATTAAGATGGTCCCAAACCTCATCAACTAAACACATTTACTACAAGAGATAATTGACGGATTATTAGATCTGACCACCAACATTTTTTTCCATGTCTGGTAATGAGATTGAGCCGTGATGTTGTTGCTTTTGGAAGGATCTGACACACGGCTAATTAAAATGAAAATTAACCTGTGCTTGGTTTCTATCAGACTCTATCCGCATCTAATTCTGAATACTTACTCGCATATAAATGTGTTACCAACACTCTCTCACACTTTACCCGCCCCACCCCCCCCCTCTACCGATTCTAAATAACCACTTTCAATCCCTTAGACACACACCTCTCACCACTTACCTTTTGCAAACACAGTTTTCATCCCCACACACAAAGTGAGAGGTATGAAGTGATTCTGCGTGATTGAAGTTAAGGGAAGATGATGATGAGCAAAATGACGTTTGAAGTGAAGTTTAAAAGGAGAAGAAAATCATCTGCTTCTCAGACACATTCAAACACAGGATGCGAATTTGACCGGGTGGGATAACGCACCCCGGATGATGATGATGATGTTAGAGCATCTGGCCGGTTTAGAAAAGGGGGTGTTTCTGTACCTACTATTTTTTACATTTCTGATTATGAGTCACTAGAATACAAGTCGTCATTGGCACTATAACAAGAACAAACATCTTTCTTGTCATCACTTGTATAGGGGGGTTCCTAAATGCATTATGCCACGCAGCCTGTACGTTTTTGCAAGGAAATAGATTTGAAATGATTTCTAAAGTATGTTAGCAGCCTTCACAATAGTCAGATTTGAGTGTCTTTCTGTAAATTCCATCATGGAGAAGCCACTACACAATTGGAAATAGTACAAAAAAAACAAAAACATTAGTAAGTCCCCTTTTGTAACCAGTCAACCGATTACAGTCAGAGGAACTGGACACAAACTTAGGAAGACAGTCATATGTCACGTAGAACGGGTCTGTGGTCGTGAGCAATCAGACGGTAGGAGAATTATACTTTCACTTGCCTATAAAAAGGCCAAGTAAAGATTCCTGAGGTCGTGATCACTTCTCAACATCGAGGATAGAGGAAACAGACATTTCTCATCCTTCCTAAAGGTGTGAAACTATCAGGAGCTTTAGCCCCTGGTAATTATGAGCTGCGGAGCTAAACCCTTAGTTCACAGTACTCACACAGAGCCCATAGCTCCGTAGGGCATGTCCGTCCCGGTCCTAAAGACTCAAAACCTTGGCTGGCATGGCATATCCATAACAGCTGCCGGTGTGGTAGACCAGCTCAAGCGGAGCGTTATTGAAGTATAGGAGCGAGACACAGTGCATTCTTAACAGAGGGACGACATGGAACCACCGCACCAACCGACATGTTCCGCCGAGGCCATGCATCCACCAAATGAGCGATGACATAAAGACACAACAAAAAAAGGTTTACAGCATATCCAGAAAACAGCAGTTAGGAATACTGTGCATACAGCTTGTTGTAAGCTTCCATAAACTTCTGACTACATATTAAATGTCGATCAGTCAAATATCTGCAATGGATGCAGCCATACAGGTTTGGTTTTTATTTGCCCATGTTTTTTTTAGTCACCCAAATGAATGTGAAAGATTTCAGATATCGGAACCAATGTCTCTTCTGGGTCCTTTCCACTGCCTGGTATCCACGTTGGTGGAAGGGATGTAGAAACCAAGGGGGTAAGCCTCTCTCCACACGTGTAGCTCCTATGTCGCCATTTGGAGGCTAACAAGCCATCCACCTGCCGTTAATGTTCATTGAGTGCTATTATTGCCTCATTGATAGCAAAAACCTTTCATCGTGAATGCTTTTTAGAGTTTTGTAGATTGTCCTTGTTTATTTCTAAAGAAACAATATGCATAAAGGCTCCATTCCCTTGTATCTCACGTCATGGGCTCAATAGCAGACCGGTTTTGTAAACTAGGCTAACGATTAATCTACGTCGTCGGCTCAGTTAATGCTGCGCGTAACCCTCAGCTATCCCGAAAATGCTTCTAAAACGCCTTCACTGGTCATCTGTCCAGACAACAGATCTATTGTCCATTTCTTTAACTTGCTATGATGTGCCTCCTCGACTGCGCCATCAACTAAACTGTTTTCTATGTGATAAAAGTCCCTGGTACCTTCTAACGGTACTTTGGGTCCAGTACTACCTCGTTTGAGGTACCGCCTCAAGGGCTAAGCGATACCAAAATTGTTTGAAAACTGCAGACTACTGATTGGTCGGAGGAATCGTCCTAATTCCTGATTCATCATTGTGTACGTTCTACTACGAATCATTGCACCCGTCGGGAGTGTCTTAACAAACCCGCCTGATATAATGGTTTACCCCGCGGGCCCGTTTTTTTTTTTTTGTGCTTCCAGCTTCTTTTGACACTATTGCTTGCTGGCTGTGGCACCGTCCATTCTGAGAATCAAAAGCACCACACCTTCAACGTTCTGTGTGGTTGTGTGCATTAGGTCCAGCAGTTCCCTGCTACATGACTCAACCACGGCTCCGCTCAGCATTAGCGTAGTAATCTGCTATTGAAAAGGAGAGGGGCAACGCGGGCGTGCCGAGATAGGCCGAGCCGATTCAGAGCAGGTACCATGTAATGGAAAAACGGCATTATCTGATGTCCACTGATGTAATATGTATGCTAATGAGTACAATATTCAATGTTGCTCAACCCCATCCCTCCACCTTTAAAAAACGAGGAGAAAGGAATTTTGTGTTTGGTGCTCACAACCTGAGACAATGACATACAATTCAACACAACATCCCTCCAAAAGCAGATCCTCTTCTTGTCTGGAGACATCACACAGGGAGTATTGTATTTTGTCACAGTTACGGGCCTGTTCTAGAAGACGCGTTGCTGTTAATTTGTTTGTACTTTCTCCTCGCTGTGCACCACAACCTAAATTCCTTTCACCTCCATTGTATTGGTGTTAGTAGCAGAAAATCTCAGAGGCGCGGTACCTCAACTCTGGTCAACAAAACCTAAACCATCTGCATGGCGATGTGTTAAGTGACACTCTTTTTGTAAATGGGTGAAACAACCTTTAAAATGACAAATGAAAAGATTTACAGATATATTCTTCTCACTCACATGTGTCGCATACTGGTACTATCAATAATTTCAGCTAAGTGTAAACAGCTTTACGCAAATTTAGGACTTATGTGTGTATCCATTTTTTGCTTGCATGGCAGGCTGCTTGATTCATACTGTTGGTCAATAAGTGTAACTTTAAGTCTACGGACACTTACCGAAACAAACACAATTCCCCCTGAAACGGTATTAACCAACATTTACAGTAATACGTTTTTACCTTTTCCATTTTCTTGGCCTCATGTGCCGCTCCACTTGATCTCTCCCAGCAACTGGCCCCTTCCTGTCCAACTCCTCCCGACACCTGCCCAGTCCCATCCAGCGAGCGAGTCTCAGACTTCACCCTGGTGTTTGGTGCCTTTTGTCTGGGGCTGGCTTTGCTGGTAGTTAAATCGCTTGACAGACATGGTCCTCTTCTGTAAGCTCATGGGCTGCGGCCTCCGCTCCGAGAGACCTGGATCTCCGGGTAGACATCATGCTGTAGTGCTCGCTGAAGGGGCCTCGCATTGCCTGTGTGCTCATTGCCAGCGTCCCCCTGCGAGGGTGTGAATGTCCCTGTATTTCATGTATTCCCCGTCAGGCACCTGTATACGCCTCGGTTCAGCCCATGGATGCTGTGGAGGCGGTGCTGCTTTGCCTCTGCAGAGTGCTGCTTCTATCCTGGCCTCCCGTTGATTGAGTCTCTCCTTAGTCCACAGTCCCCAGGGGTTTTGGGGAGCCATGGGGGCCCCCGCTGCGGGGTTGTCGAGGGTAGGAGGTGCTTGATTACGGTGGAGTAGTTGGTGTTGGCAAGTGATGTGGAGAGGAGGCATGTAACCTTGGTGCTCCGTGGGAATGGGCGTCTCTGGGACCAGGCCCTCATTTAGGCATGGCACTGCTCGTTACGTATTTTGTACTGAGGAGGAGGATGCCCCGATGGACTCACATGGCTGGAAAAACTGCAAATCTTATGGTGCTGGCATGGGGCTTAGAGGAGTAGAGCATGTCTGAGTAATGATGCGAGGACCGGGGGGGGGTAGATCTGGAAGTCTGGTCCAGTGAGTAACTGACTGCTGACTTGCTCGGGGGCCTATGCTCGTGGCCTTGAGCTCCTTGCCCGGCTCCGGCCATCCTCACCTGTTTGCTTCCATAGTGAGTCATCATCCCCCTCAAAGAGTACGCTTCAACCTCCTTTTCTATGTTGCTGATACTTTTGAGATTTCACCACATCGGGGGAGGCACCTTTTGTCTGGGAGACCGTTCCTCTTTGCTGCGAGACAGAGACATGTCACTGCTGGCTGTCACCCTGTCGAGCCACTGGGCACAGCAGAATTTCTCTACTCTCATTGCTTGTTCCCAATACTATTGATGCCATCCTGACCGGCTGGTTTCCATTCAGAAGATGCGCCATGTTTCATTGCTAACCCTTCTGCTGTCCAAGTCCTCCTGTTACTGACCATTCTTGTTGTGTTCCCCTTATCCAGCTGAACCTGTTGTTCGGTTGGCAACTGACACGTTCTATTGAATCTTGGGCCCCCTTGGTGTAGGTTTTCGCCCAGCCTTTGTTAATCCTTCTCAATACAGCCATCTCTGGCTTTCCAGGACATGTCGTATCCACCCATTTTCTCTGGCGAGTCTGCTGGGTTGGGTTTTTAAAAGGGCCTTAGGTAGTGTTTCAGAGCCATTTCCATATGGAGGAGAGGGGGGGTGTCCTTTAGTCGGGTTCATATTTTCATCCTCTCGCCAAAATAAAGAAAAGGTACATCAGTGTTCTAATAATAACAACAACGAAGACTCTCCTCTGGATTCTATGTACTGAAAAATGTAACTAACCGGCTTTTTTGGTAGAAGGGCATCTTTGCCTCTCTCTCATGGGTGCCCTAGAGTTGTCCTACTGCTGTCTGTAGTTCCAGAGATACCGATGCGACATACGTGATGGGACGAACAGTTACTGTTGTTCTGGTTTCTGTTTGCACTGGTTTCATCCAGCAAAGATTCTGCATCATCTGTTCATCATGAACATCCCTGTTTAGTGTACTGTATCTAGACCAGTCCCCTAAAATACTGTATTTTACTCCTCAAACACTACTTTTTACCTTTTTTGTCCGTACTTAAAGTCACTACTTAGTCTGGTTGATGGAGATCTCCATAAGAGGGGTCTCATCTCTGCCATTTTCATCTCCTCCTCTTCGTCAGACAGCTCCTCGAATCCTAAGACAAAAAAGTTTTTTTAAAGCTGCTTTTTTATTGAACTTTATAATGTGCTTGTTGTGCTTTCTAAATTGTGATGACTAACAATGGAGAGTACCTCCAGGTGTCTTCATGTTCATCATTGAGCCCCCTGATGATTTGACTGTACTGTCTGAGACGCTGGCAGAGTCTGAAGTTATCTTTTTTTTCTGTTGCAGATGGGTTATGGGAAATGTTCGTAGATACGTGTAGTCCATGTCGATCCTGTACCATTCGGGAATGGGAGCTCAATCACCTTCACAAAAACAGACCGGATGGCCCTTTTTTCATGAAAATGTTCTCTCACTTGCGAGTAGAATGAGCATTTGTTAAAGAGGAACTAAAAGGGGACCAAAGGTTCTTTCTAAGTAAAATATCTTATTTAGCGAAGCTGACCTTAACTCCCACGCCTGCACTCCAATGTGGTTTCCCTCATTTGGTTTTGCATCTTTCCCCGACTCTCGCTTGACTCGTCCTCTTTACGCCTGTGCGCCACAGACTGGGCTGTCTTCACATGTTCTTCACCTCTCTGGTTATGGTGGTATGGAGCGCATCAGGTTTCCCTCCTGGATACCACAAATCCCCACAAACAGTACCACTAAATCATCTGTTTCAAGTTGTAACAGAATGGGTGACAATTTACTGGCCAGGTACAGGTATGAGCAATTTGAAGAGGACGAGAACGAGGACAAGCATGACGGTGAAAACGAGCACGAGCACGAGCACGAGGACGAGGACGAGCACAACTCTGAGATAG
>NC_045733.1:18169971-18170370 GCF_008692095.1 Etheostoma spectabile
CCTTCCTGAATCCCCTGGCCTCGGCTGCTCCAGGAGACGCAGGCACGAGAGCGACAACAAGGAGGAGACTCCTGCAAAGAGGTGGAAGTGGTCTGATGTGTGGGACTCGGATTAACTCTACAATGGGTGGGCTGACATCCCTCCTTGAAATCATTGTAGCACTGTTCCTTACCTCGCTTCTCTCACTGCTTCCACATCACAGTAGTGCAACCCACATGGCGTGCCCATTGTAAAGCTTGTGGAGCTGTACATATCTATCATCGTGGTTTGATATCCTGTCTCATTTTTGCATAGGGGATCGATCGACTGTATTTCTGTCACCCTGTCAACTCCCCGTGCATGTAGCCTTTGCGTCTTGCGGGGCTGATGAAGACAAGGGTAGCCTTTGCGTCTGGCAGG
>NC_045733.1:18174496-18195874 GCF_008692095.1 Etheostoma spectabile
GGGGCCGATGAAGACAAGGGTAGGCCTTTTGCGTCTGGCGTTGGCCGATAGACAAGTGGGTCGCCTTTGCGTCTGGGGCCTGATGAACCCTCTGGCAGCACTACCCCCCCCCACACCTAGCCCCACGCACGTACCGCCGCGCCCGCGACAAGGGTAGCCTTTTTCGGCTTGCCGGGGCCGATGAGAGACAAGGTAGGCCCCTTTGCGTCTGGCAGGGCTGTCACGACAACCGGGCAAGTACGTCTGCACTGGGGCTCTTTTGCGGAAATGTTTTGTAAATATATCTTTATGTTATCTATCTTTCAGATTGTCTGGTGGAAAGTCGATCGACTGTATTTTCTGTCACCTTTGACGGCCGTCCCCTTTGCGTCTTGCTCAGGGCCGTTGACTGCCTCAGGTATCTCTTGCGTCTGGCTAGGGCGTCGATTTCCCCACGGTCCTCTCCACAAGTATCCTTTGCGTCTGTTGGGGCTGATGAAGACAAGGTAGCCTTTGCGTCCTCTGCGGGGCTGATGTAGACCGGGTTAGCCCTTGTGCGTCCTGCGGGCTTGACTGAAGAAAGGGTAAGCCTTTCGCTCTTGCGGGGTCTGCGATGAAGCACCACGAAATAGACCGTTTTGCGTCTTCTGCCAGGCTGATTGAAGACATAGGTTCCTCCCTCTTTTTCGCCGTCTTGTGCAGGGCCCTGTGCACTTTCACCCCCAAGTATCGTCTTGGTCATCTGGGGCTCGTTTGGAAAATTTTTTTTGTAAATATATCTTTTTTGTGTAGCGGTTCATATATGTATTTGGGAAATCGATCAACTGTATTTCTGTCCCTCTGAGTGCCGGCCTATTGGCGTCTTGCAGTCTGTTATTACCTCGGTAGGCTCTTACTCTGGCAAGGGCTGCGATTCTCCCGTTCAGTTGTAGCCTGCGCCTTGTGGCTCTGGCGGCTGATTAAGATCAAGGGCTAGTAATCTACCATTGCGTCTATGCGATGGTTTCTTGAATGACAGTATCATAAGTTTCTTTTCTTTGCATCCTGCGGCGAGCATAGGTATACACCTAGGTAGCTTGGTTCTCTCTTTTCGTTCAGATTATGATCCCAAAAATGCTTCGGTTCCTCCCTTTAACAGTGTGAGCTGACAGCGACTGGCGCAATGGAGGGGCTTACAAACACTGCCGGCCCATGATGTATGAAGCATGAAAAAAAGAATTCAAAGTCAAAGAAGAAACAGACTGCCCTTTACTCCCATTAGCATAATTGCTGCGAAATGCACGGGACACACCACCAAACAGAACATCCCCAATTATAGGTGTGCGCATCAACCAGAACCTCATAAGGAACCCAAGATCACCAGAAAGCTCCCAAGCTAGGCAGTTTTAGATTAAAGTTTCTGCCCACTAGGCGGTTGTCGTGTAACTGGTAAAGCTGACCTGCAGTTGGAGACTGTCGACAGCCCCCATACAACTAAACTAATCGCTAAAAACAACTGCACTAATATAAGAACAAAAAAAATCTCATATACAAGAGACGACAAAGCACTTTATTCCAGTGTCATCAACTGACTGGAATGCACTGGACTCACCTACAAAACCGCACCATCCAAAGATATGCAACCTCATGGCACCAAGGCACCAAGTAACCCCCAAGGGGCAGTTTGAAATCTTCTCCGAGGTTAAAAATGCCCAATTAACATTGCCAAAAAAAGGTACAGTAACATATAAAATATATATTATTTATAATATTCAGTAATTTAGAGATTGTTCATCTTACTAACCATTTTTGTCTGACTTTACTCTGATCTAACTCCACCACCTGACCTGTTGTTCACTGTGGACGCAAGAAGTAAGTACGGGCGTCTGACTTAAAAATATAATATAAAGACAAAAAAACACACTCTATACCACACCTGCTCTCTCATATATTATCACTTCATAGTTCAAAGATTATTTGTCCGTTTTGCTAACCATTCTTTATTGTTCCACCTGAGTCGCTGCTGTTCACTGTGGATGAAAAAAGTAAGTATGAGCTTCAGACTAGTTTCTACAATAAATCAATATAATGTAACCTACCAACAAACTGTATGTTACATCTATGCGTTCATATAATATCACTTATTTAGTAATTAAAAAAATAATTTGTCTATCTTACTGACCATTATTTATTTTTCCCTCTCACCTGAGCCGCCGCTGCTGTTCACTGGGGCCCAAAAAGGTGAGTACGAGCTTCTGACTGAAGAGAAAGTGACTTAGAATAGTCTAATGTAAAGACAAAATAAGAAATGTGTGTTTTAAGAGAAAAAAGCATAAGAAATTTAGAATATAACTCCTCCCATCTCTGTTGTCCGAGATTTGGAGAGTTGTAATATAGCCTAGTATATATAGTATAATATAGTATATGGTGTAATATAGTCTGCTGTGCATGTCCTTGCCTCAGGCATGTCAAGTGTACTAAAGACCTCAGCTGCTCTGATCGTCCTTGCCTTATCTCCTGGCCCCGCCCGCAAGGCCCTGTTTTTGCTTTCTTGTAGACCGCTCCTCCCATGTCATGTTGGACAGACACCTCGTAAGTTTGAAGGGTTCTTCGATGGTAGACACACATGTATGAGACAGTCTCATCAGGTCTCTGGGCAGAGTTTCTAGGGGATGCTGATATCGACCGAACAGTAACGTACGCTGGTTAAGTCGCTGCTCACTACACTTTTTTAATCCCAGCGAAGTTTTATTTGTTTGACTCAGGAGCGCAGAGCTGTCACTGCCCCCACACAAGCAGAGAGCAGATAGCGGGGGGGGGGGCCCCTCAGCTATACTGACTTTGCACTCTGATAGTGCTACACGCGGACTGCGTTTCCTCCTAGTCTGTGTGAGCCATTCTCGCGTGGCAATCATTTCACGTGTTCGTCTACCCTACTATCGTTACCGCAAGAGACAGAGTACCCCAGCGAAGCGACGGACGGTCTGTGATACTCAGAGCTCATACCTGAAGCCAGGGATATGCACCTGGGATGGCTCGGGGAAAAAAAATGTTCTCAGTTTGCGACAATTCGAAACTTCCTCAGACAGGGAGCGCTCTTGAACCCCCTCACAGTCTCTGAAAGCACAACTAATCAATCACACGATGGCTCAAAGGTAGATCTACAGATAAACTCACTTTAGAAATCTGACCGACGGGTTGACACTTCAGCGTGAGAAATCGGGGGGTGTGGCGTGTAAAACCAGTCAAATGCGTGTGTCTCACGGCCAATGCGTGAGAGTTGGCAGCCGGTGGATATGTGAGGGGGGGTTACTGGCCAAAAGGCTCCAGAAGGTCTGGAATATCAGAACAGCTGTAGTTAATTTGTTTGTTGTGTCTGTTTGTGTTTTTTAGTTTTACACATTTGAAGCTTTTATGTGTGCGACATGTTAGTTATGGTTCTAATAGTTGTAGGTTCTGTAACCTTATTTTTATTACGTTTTTGCCTGTTATGTTCAATTTATCACCAATAAAGACAGATTTTGTCAAACAAAATGTTTGTGAACATCAATGACATTCAAAACGGTGATAACTGAAACAGATATACAACACACCCTTTATACAGGGTGTATATGTATGTATATGTACACATGATGCATGTGTATACACATTTGTAACGGGTAGGGGTAAGGGGTGAAAACATACCCCTATGAAATGGGCAACACTCTGGTGACCTACACATACAGATTGATCACAAACCCAAGTGGCGTCTCTGTCTGTTGAGTGTGTGGGTTTGGACAACAGTGTGTGTTATATATTTTTAGTTATTTTAGGTTCACTTTGGTAGTGCGAAGTACTATCTGTGTAGTACTTAGGTCTGTTTGCAATACAAATGTGTATACACTGAATCATGTGTACATAACATCATATACACCCTGTATAAGGGTGTGTTGTATATCTGTTTCAGTTATCACCGTTTTGAATGTCATTGATGTTCACAAAAACATTTTGTTGACAAAAATCTGTCTTTATTGGTGATAATTGACATAACAGGCAAAAACGTTACATAAATAAGTTACAGAACCATTATCAACTATAGAACCATACAACATGCGCACACAAATAAAGGCTTCAAATGTAAAACTAAAAAACACAAACAAGACCAAAAACAAACAAATTAACTACAGCTGTTCTGATATCCAGACACTGGAGCCTTTTGGCCAGAACCCCCCTCACATATCATCCAGGGCTGCCAACTACGCATTGGCCGTGAGACACACGCATTTGACTGGTTTCACACGCACACCCCCCGATTTCTCACGCTGAAGTGTCAACCCGGTCGGTCAGATTTCTGAAAGTGAGTTTATCTGTAGATCTACCTTGGCCATCGTGATTGATTAGTTGTGCTTTCAGAGACTGGGGGGGGGTTCAAGAGCGCTCCCGTCTGAGGAAGTTTCGATTGTCGCAAACTGAGAACATTTTTTTTCCCCGAGCCATCCAGGTGCATATCCCTGGCTCAGGATGAGCTCTGAGTATCACAGACCGTCCGTCGCTTCGTGTCCACTCTCTCTGTAACATAGAGGTGAGCAGCGCGGCTGGCAGGTAGCAACTTCAGTTCATGTTAGTGGACCCGCTCTGCTGGGGGGCAGTGCGCGTTGCATCCGTGTAGTCCTGCTGAATGCGCAGCGTACAGCTCCTAAACTTGTCAGAGACCAGAGACCCAAATGGGCCTCTGTGTCTGTGTGACGGTCTGAATGAGATCCATCATATCACCGGAGCAATGACATGCACAGCAGACTATATTACACCATATACTATATTATACTATATATACTAGGCTATATTACAACTCTCCAAATCTCGGACAACAGAGATGGGAGGAGTTATATTCTAAATGTGCACAAAGTTGTAAACATGAGCAGAAATCTGATGAAACACATCTATACTATATATACTATACTGCAACGTTGGGCCACTGTTGTGCATCTCTAACCTCTGCATCTCTAAATGTAACTGTAAATAATTAATTTGATGTTTTATAAAATGAACAAATAGTCTTTATTTTCACAAAAAAGTAAAAACAGTAAGTGGGGCCAGAGGATGAACATTACTGAACATTGGACAAAGGTAAAGGATTAGAATTTATGTAACTCAGTGGTTCTATTCTTTAGAATTTCAGTGGTCTTAGTTGATCCCTCAACATTAATTTAACTTTGGGTCCCTGGTCCCTACACCAGGACCCTGGACCGGGTCCCTAACCAGGGACCCTGGTGTTCCCACACGACCCAAATCTTCTCAGCTGTTACTGACATATGCCACTGTCTTCAGTGGCTCATTGTGGGGTCAGTTGTTATATCTAAGAAGTTATAATGTAAATGCTGAATGCCCAATACCTATTGATCATACAAACAATGCAAAGGCTCTTTGCTCTTTTTTGAAAAAAAAACCTCTCCAGAAAGTGCCATTTAATGGTTTATTTTTCAAATTTTTCCTGGGGAGATACCCCAGACCCCCTAGGGAGAGCCCCATCCCCCACATATAACAAATCCCAATTTAAAACCGAAGGAGAAAGACGCAAAGAAATTGCTTTGACACGGCAAAATATGGGTTTGCCCCCCCAAATCTCACTCCAAGGTTTGGGGAAAAGTTGGCAGCCCTGCAAACATAACAATAAGAATTCACGGTGTATAATAACTAACCCGCTTTTTATGTTTGTGTTTTCTTCACAGCAATGGCCCTCTGTCTTCTTATATTTGTGACAAGGGTTCACATGAGGGACGGCATCACCTGATTCTTCAGCCTGGAGATAAAATCATTCAGGTATTCTGCTATTATAACGAAGCTCTCGTCAAAGTTTTCGTTAATTCAAGGTTTAGTGGGATTTTACTCCACGTAACCAAACAAATCTGTCTTCTCACAGGCAAATGGCTACAGCTTGTGAATATAGATCATGGGTATGCAGTGTCCCTCCTGAAGACGTTTCTGAACACTGTGGATTTGACTATTATCAGGAAGCGCAAGCATAGACTCAACAAGACCTCTTAAGAAGAGGGACATGAGAAAAGAGACGAACAGAGACATTTTGTGACTTCATATTTTTATACACGAGGAGACTGACCTGTTATCTGTCGGGACTATTTATAGAAGAGATACCGTAGCCTGATTAAACAGGGAAAACCACTGAATGTAGTGGATCAAGTGAGACGGCAGCAAACCTCTGCAAGTAGAGTCCTCAAAAGGCCATCACTGTGGTATATATATTTTTATACAAAAGAAGCTGAAGAGTGACCTGCTCTGATGGAATGATTACTGGGTCTCTGTACAGACATCTTTTTTTTTTTTTTTTTTGTCCAAACTCATAAATTCTTTAAAATACATAGCTTTAGGTTGTAATCCTGCAGATTGACATGAATTGACCACTTGGGGACAGAGCTCCCTCTCTTCTGTCATTCAATTAGCCTATTTTTTATTCTTTTTTAAACATATTGTTTTAGATGTTGAAACCATTTTCTGGTCTGCCGTGCGTTCATATTTGGAGGACAATGTTACGTGCTTTTCATGTGGAGACGAATGTAGGTCAAGGAGGGGTTTGATTTTGTTTATTTGGAAAGGTTTTTTTTTTTTTTTCTCTCTCTCTTCTTGCAGAATGAGGAGTTGAGAAGTCATCCGCCCTGCTTCCATAAACCTGTGAGCACCCTCCAGCGTACAGACACTTCTGTTCCCAGTTCCTTCCTCACAGCGACTGCTCAGCATATCACCGGACCGGACCACTACCTGTGCCGTGTGGAAACAACCCCTCGCAGTATGAAGCTTCTGAGATGTTGGGGAGGAGTCTGCGTGTGTTTAATAGGACTGTTAAATGGAAAGGAGATTTAAATATTGGCAAAATGGGAGAGGAGAGGTATAGCATGTTTGCTCACCCTTAATCTGATTTTGCCAATCAAATGCTTTTGTTTAAAGCAAAGTTAGACATTTTGGGAAACGCTTATTTGCTCTCAGGCGACGTGTGAGAGGAGAATATTAACACAAGAGCAACAAGAGCGGTAGCTATCGATCCTCTCCGCTACTCTGATCTTTTTTTCCACCAGAAAGTGAATACACGCACTGTATTTCCAAAAATGTAAAAACTATTCTTTTAAGCGGAGAAAGATACGGCGGTTATGCTAGTTAACCAAAGCAAGTTTGGAAATTGTGGACTGAAGGTAAAAGCAGCAGACAACTGACAGAACGATATTTGAAAAAGAGCAGGTCAACGTTGGACTCATAATGTTTTTTTTGTTGGTTTTTTTAAGGGCTTCATCTTTCAGGCAGAAATGAGTGGGATAAGTGTTTGTTTTGCAGGGGTTTCAACATCTGTCTGTTTTATTTTTTACATGGGAGAAGACCACAGTTTGCCTTTTGTGTCTAAAAATGTATCATGCTTTTTACTTTGATCACTTTGGAGCAGTTTTCTTTGCTGTACGGAGTAGGTCGGGAGAAAACAAGTTGTCAAGTGCCATAGACCTTGAACTGTTTGACCAGGGGAGACCTTTGACCCCAGAACCAAGCAATATTACATGTTCACATCCTTCTGAGTACCTTTGCAGCATAATGCTTAAAAGTAAGCCTCATTTTCATTCAGAAACATCGAATAGCATTTTTTTTTTAAACAGTCTTTTAGTGACACCGAGGATTTACATGATTTTATCGTGAAGAAGAATCGTTTTTGTTAATGAAATAGGACAGAAAATTATACAGCATGCTTAAACAAAGATTTCTCTGCATTGGTGTAAGTGAATGTTGTGTCACTTTGCCTAAGAAGAGCTTGTACCGTTTGTCACTTAGATTACCATAACTCCTGAGGTTTATTTGTGCAAAATCACTTACACGTTTGAAATCCAGTCAAAGCTGCATCTCCAAACATTCCTAATGTTTGTCAAAGAAGTGTCAGAAGGAAAGAGTTTTTTAAAGGCAAATGTCACCTCTCTGTTAATATTCATTCACTGGTTAAGAAAACTCTTTGAGAGTGTTCCAAAGAAATGGAAATGATCAACAAAGTGAGTAAAGGCCTGAACAATAGTTGTGACCACTGAATAGTTTGTATAGAATATCATCACACAGTGTTTCCTCGTCTTGTTGACAAGGGAGTGGTCATTACGTTCCCCACAGGTAGCTTAAGATTGACCCATAACACTGGGGGAATTACCAATTAAATACCCCTTTTAATAATAGCAGTCACACTCTTTTAAGGTAGCTGTTAAGTGAAGCTGTTTTTTTTTTTTTTATAAAAGCTAAATCTAAAATTGGTCATTTATTTACAAGTAAATTACATTAATAATGTGTATTTCCAAATTTTTCCACAGAATGTAGTAATTTTACACAGAACTGTTTTGTATTTCTATAATTTGATGGTGGTTGCTGTTGACTTTTAAGAGGGGGGGGGGGGCATTTCTGTGGGAAGTCACTATATTCATTCAAAAAAAGTCTGACATTGACTATGTAGGGAGATAAAACACAGTCACATTTTCCTTCATGTCCGGTAGGTTTCATATGCTCCCACATTCTTATTTATTTATCTTCTGTGTTTTTAGACCTTATAATCAAATGGTAAATACTTTGTTTGTCTTACACACCCTAATTGATGCTTAATTACTTAATGAAATAGTTAGATTACACAAAACTTTAACTGTGGTTTGTATAGCAAAAATGATAGCAGCAATTTTAAATGCATAACAAAATCATATGTAGGTGTATGTACATTTCCAAATGTCCTGTTACCGTTCATTCATAGAATATGTTGATATAAAGGAAGTGTGCCCCATGTGTTTTGACTTTTTGATCTTTTGCAGTGGCTACATACTTCAGTACGCTCTGTCTCCCATTTCTGAAGTGGACCTGCTTGTTAGGACCCTTTAAGCCACTATACATTTTATGACATCTGAAACCACTTAATTATTTAAAGCCTTTGTCTTAACTAACATCACTGAAGTAAAATAAAAAAAACAATCTCATAATACAGTGTAATTTTAAAAGACTAAGTGTTTTTTATTAAATGCCAAACCAAACTAGTTAAGTTGATAAAATAGGGTGACAAAGTGAGCTCAGGGGCGAGGGCGGGATTCTGGCTTTGTGGAGCTTGGTTGACGCTGACTGACTCCTGACTGACTCCTGACTGACTCCTGACTGACTCCTGATGACTCTGATGACTCCTGATTGACTCCTGACTGACTCCTGATTGACTCCTGATTGACTCCTGACTGACTCCTGATCCTGATGCCTCCTGATGACCTTGATGACTCCGACTGCACTCCTGTGACTCCTTTGACCCGTGAATACCTGACTGATCTGAGACTCCTGAGTGACTCCGATTGACTCCGATTGGACTCAATGACTCCTGAGACTCTGTATTGACTCTGATTGACTTCCATGAGGATGAATACCTGATTGATCGATGACGCCATGATTGACTCCTGATTGACTCCTAGTGATCACTGACTGCCTCTGATTGACATGCATGAGTATCTGACTCCTAGTGACTCCGTTGACCCTAAAACAAGAAACACACAGGTCTGTGCTTTTTGTAGTATTTAAAAATGTCCCAAATTCAGTCATACTTATGGACTGTGAAGTGCAGGCTTGTAGACTAAATCACTTCTAATTTATCCAACATTAATCTGACACAAGTATACATAATTTTAATCTAGAAATCATTTATAGACTACATCTTTTATACTGACTATTAGAGCGATGAAATATTAAAGAAGTTAGCTATTTTTGTTGAGCTCTATAGGACCTGTGTGAGGAAAAGAAATTAAGTAAGACATACATAGTAAGACTTATGAATTATAAGGATGAGCAGATGCTTATATTTGAAATAATGACATACATTACCGTTCTTTATCATTATATAAGTCAGAAGCTGATCACCTCGCCGTCCACATGCAGAGAACGGCAGCAGCTCAGGAGGTGGAGGAAGAGAAGAAAATGATAAATAGTGAGTGAGACAAATAATTGTTTGCTTATTAAATCACACTGAGAACCAGGTTTACAAAATAACATGTTATTACCTTCTCAGTCAAGTCAGAGGCTCGTACATAGTGGAGTAGGACAAAAGTATGTTGAAAGGTTTAGTCAAACAATATTGAATATGAGAGTAGTAGTGGAAGAACATACTATTTAATAATAATACAAAAAAATTACAAGCAAAAACACCATTTCGTTATTTTGTCTTTACAATTAGACTATTCTAAGTCACTTTCTCTTCAGTCAGAAGCTCGTACTCACTTTTTGGCCCAGGTGAACCCCAAAAGCAGCGGCGGCTCAGGTGAGAGGGAAAAATAATAATGGTCAGTAAGATAGACAAATCTTTTTTAATTACTAAAATAAGTGATATATATGAACGCATAGATGTAACATACATTTGTTGGTAGTGTTACATATGATTTATTGTAGAAACTAGTCTGAAGCTCATACTTACTTTTTTCCCACAGTGAACAGCACGGACTCAGGGTGGAACAATAAAGAATGGTTAGCAAAACGGACAAATAATCTTTGAACTATGAAGGATAATATAGAGACTGAGCCGTGGTGTAGTAGAGTGTTTTTTTTTTGTCTTTATATTATATTTTAAGTCAGACGCCCGTGACTATCTGCGTCCACAGTGAACAAACAGGTCAGGTGGTGGAGGTAGAATCAGGAGTAAAGCAGACAAAAATGGTTAGTAAGATGAACAAGCTCTAAATTAACTGAATATTATAAATACTAATAATATATTATTGTTACTGTACCTTTTTGGCAATGTTAAGGGCATTTTTAACCTCTGGGGGAAGATCTTCAAACTGCCCTTGGGGACGTTACTTGGTGTTGGTGCCATGAGTTGCTCATATATTGGATGGCTCGGTTTTTGCAGGTGTAGTCCAGTGCATTTCCAGTCAGGGAGACATCGAAGAAGTGCTTTGTCTCTCTTTGATGATTGCAGATTTTTCCTGTTTCTATATTAGTGAAGTTGTTTTTAGCGATAGATTTAGTGTTTAATGGGGGCTGTTGTTTTTTTGGTTGTCCGTGCATTCCAGTCATTGATGCTATGGGAGTAAGTGGCTCTGTCTTCTCTTGGAATTGAAGCTTTTTTTCCAGCTTCTTACATCAGTGCAGTTGTTTTAGCCCTCCATTGCACGCAGTACTGGCAGCTTCACTGTAAAGGGGAGGTGTAATTGTGTTCATTGAACGACGACCAAGCTGAAGGTTCTTGCCCCGCCAGACGCAAACAACTTTGTCTTCATCAGACCCGCAAGACGCAAGGCTAACCCGTCTTCATCAGCCCCGCAAGACGCAAAGGACTACCCTTCCATCAGCCCCGCACGACGCAAAGGCTGCATGCACGGAATCGCAGCCTGCCAGACGCAAGAGCTACCTGGGCTTTTGTCACACAGGCCCACAAGACGCAAAGGCCGGCCTCAGGGTGACAGAAATACAGTCGATCGATTCCCCATACATATATGAAGAGATACACAAATATATATACAAAAAATTCCAAACAGCCCCAGTGCAAGACGCACTGGGGGTGTTGAAGCCCTGCCAGACGCAAAGGCTACCCTTGTCTTATCGAGACCCGAAGACGCAAGGCCTACATGCACGGGGGTTGACAGGGTGACAGCAAATACAGTCGATCGAGCCCTATGCAAAAATGAAGAGATCACACAATAGTAATGTACAGCCAAAAGCACAATGGAACCAATGGTTCTACTGTGAGTGGAAGTGATGAAGGGCAGGTATGGACTTGCTCCAATGTTTCAAGGAGGGATGTCAGCCCACCCATTGTAGAGTTAATCCGATGTCCCACACATCAGCCCACTTCCACCTCTTTGCAGGCGTCTCCTCCTTGTTGTCGCTCTCGTGCCTGCGTACTCCTGGCAGCAGCCGAGGTCCAAGGAGGGTCAGAAGGACCTGCTCGTCAGACCAATCTACTAGGACGAACTGATCATGTTCCCGGGATGAGCTCAGCATCCAGTTCAAGATATCAAGTCCAACCGATATCTATTCAAGAGTTGTGCTCGTCCTCGTCCGCGTGCTAGGCATCGTGCTGTTTTCACCGTCATTGCTTGCTCTTCTGTCCACCCTTCAAATTGCTCATACCTGTACACTGGCCAGCTAATTGGTCAACATCAGGTATGATAGGATCCATGAAGAAGGTTCAGCAGGAGGCCATAAGACAGGAGGGTCAGTCAGGGGCATGAGGATAAGCGTAATGATTTGGTGAAAAAGCACTAAGGATCTAAGGGGGTGAGGATAAGGGTAGGAACCAGCATTGGGAACAGCAGCAGGGAACACCATAGGGAATAAACATAGGGAAACACCCATAGGGAACATCATAGGGAACCCTAGGAACAGCTAGGGATCAGCGTAGGGAACAGTAGAATAACAGGGTAGTAAACAGGCAGAAACAGGGTAAGTAAACAGGAAAAGGACTTGCTCTGTTCTTCCCCTCCACCAAGTATGCAGTGGGTGAAACTGACTCATAACCTTCCGCAATTACATCCACTGAGGCTTCAGCCGACCTGAAAGTCCAGCTTCCTGAAGCCGTCCACATACCGGCCCCAACAACGTCACTCTCTCTCGTCGTCCGGTAACAGGCAGGTATGGGTATAGGGGCGATCACGGGACCGGGCGGTCAGGGTTCGGAGGCCCGAATAAACCACCTGAGTGATTCAAAAATAAATTTAAAAAAAAGTCACCATTCTCCACTTCCAAAACACAGACTTACACAGGAGGTTAAATGCTTAATTTAATCATTTTTTCACAGTATGCGTTAAAGCACCGTTGTAGAAATAGTAACCAAGGAACACGGTGCCATAGCCACATTAGATCATATTGGGCGTTTCTGCTGCGTTTTATTTTTATTATTTTATTATTTTATTTTATTTATTAAACATTGTGACAGGACGAGAGTAATCTGATGTCTTGATGAGATTTAGATATATCTCACATAACACTGCTCTCACGTAATTTACTAAAGGTTTTGTACAAAACCATTGATTACAGTAAGTTAGATACTTTTAGATTAATGTGCCATTTTGACCGCCAAGTGCTAAATAAAGATTTACTGTACATCATTCTCACTGGAAACCGTTAATGTCAAGGTACTGTCGGTATTATTTCAATAAGAGAAATCATGAAAATGCTTCTCTAGATGGACAGGGTTCAAAAATGAGTTAACAGGAACAGGGCAGTGGGCCTTCAGCGCTCACTTTCCCATGCACTGTCAACTTGTTTTGGGACGGATTCAGAAAAGTTATATTCTCGCCTAAAACTTTTCCACTCTTTCATAGTTACATGGGTCTCTCAGAC
Organism: Etheostoma spectabile; assembly: GCF_008692095.1. NCBI lineage: Eukaryota > Metazoa > Chordata > Actinopteri > Perciformes > Percidae > Etheostoma > Etheostoma spectabile. Next base: position 18,187,757 of record NC_045733.1, read on the forward strand.
ATGGGTTAGTAAAAAAGCTGTACACAACTGCTCAAATTACACAAAATACTCCATAATGATCTTTTAATATATATTTTTCATTTAAAGAACAATGTGACTGGGGTGCTGGCACGATACTTTGACATTTCAGTCAGGCAATAACAGTCGCAGCAGCACATGGTAAATTGTGATGAAAAATTTATCCAAATCATAATAAATTGTATTTTCTCTTTGATGAGCACAGTAGCAGTAATGAGGGACTGAAGAGCAAAAGTGATCCAGGTTAAGTATTTAGTCGATATGACATTCAGTACTACTGTCTCCGCAAGGGAACAATTATTTAAATCTTGATTTGCAAGACAAAATCCACATAAAGACCTGTTCCATTCTGTTTTTTGCTTCTGAAAACATTACTTGTTATTTAATACACAAAAAAGTCGATTGATAAAGCAGTCAGAGCAATGGCCTAATTCTGTCATGTGCATGCGCATTCGGTTGTAGGTGGCTCTGACTCTTCAGTGATATAGAAAGAAGAGATGAGTCTATGACACGTGGGAATTTTTTTTTCAAGAGCATAGACTAACGTTTGCATAATGTGTGAAAAAAACACGACGTAGCCGAAAACGTGTGATGCGATAAGATATGCGTGCGTAATTACGCACGCTTAAACGCCTAATTCACAACAGGGCTTCTCCCAAAAAACAACCCCAGCTAAAGAAGTGCATCTCGCAAAAAGTATTATATTGTTTTATATTTACCACTTCCCAAATTCATTGATTTCCATGGTTGCCTTGCATGCGCGGGAGGGAGACTGTGGCAATCTTGAACGCAGGATGTGCACAGTCCCTGCATGACACAGCCCAACCTCATTCTTCTTCCATTTAACGTTACAGAGAGTAATACAGGTGAAAAGCAAAGCAATTTCAAGTTAGGACAATGACAAATGTAAGTAGAAGCTCTGGGAGATTACTGAAGAGCTTTAGTTTTAGGTCCTAACTGTCAGACACTTTAGTTGACGTCATCTCCTTCATTCGACTATATAACATTGATCAAAGTATCTGGGAACTACTTCACAAATGTGAATGTCTTTTCAAAGAGCACGACCAGTATCATCCGGTACATTAAGCAGCGAACGTACAGTAGGTGGCCTCAAAGGACGGGCACTGATTTGATTACACTTGCACGTTCTGATCCGTTCTTAGTTCACGTCCATGGTGCACAGGAAAGTGTGGAAAGTGTTTTTTTTTTGCATTATTCGAAAAATGGGCCAGTCGCCATCTTGTAACCCTAACCCCTTATTTAACATTTTCGACAAAAAAATGTGTTTTCAAACTATAGCTACACCATTATTAACTAATTCCCACACGTCCCGCCACTACTCAGTACATTATTACCATATAATTATTATATTATACCGAGGGAAAACGTCAAGTGTCACCAAAAACTGGTGTTCCTAACAGGCCATCTAAAATATAATAATTTCTATTTTACATAAAACAAAAATTAACAAATTAATGCCAATGTGTTCAAATGTCTCTTTTAGGAGTTAATGAACATAATAATATAATAAAATACATTTGGCATACATTAAAAGATGTCTCACGTGGAAAATGAATTCTCCGTGTGGTCGACCAGGTCCACAGCCGCAGGGGCTCCACTAGAAGTCATTTAGCAGGAAATTCCAGTAGGTTTACTGTAGTTTTACTGCTCTATGTTTTTTCTTCAGGTACAGTTTGTTTTAGAAGGTGTTTTCCAGGTGATCAGTCTCAAGAATTTCAACTGTCCGGGTTTTTGTTTGCATCAACTTGTGTCAAGTCCACAATGCAAAAGAATTCTAAAGGCCTGCAGCTATTCACATCAACTTGGTACCACATTACCATTCTGTTGCCTTCACTGACTTTCATGACGCGTGCGAGCGTGTGCGTGAGCGAATGAGAGACCTTATATAGGCTACCTATTGATAAAATATATAAATGTTAAGTGTGTTGGATTTTTGTTGTGTTTTTTAGGTGTTTCATAAATAATTGATGTTGAACTCAACTGACCTAGAGTTCACTACAGGTAAAACCAAGAATGAATCGTCAGCATCGGTAATTACGATAATTAAAACTCAACTAAAATGTGTGAAATAACATTTATTAACTGAAATAAAAATGATACCTTCTTAGCAAGTTTCCTGAAAAATCGGGTCATGGTGTAAATCAAATGAACTGAAAACATACCTCCGTCACACAGTATATAATAAACACCCCAATTTATACATCAATCATTTGCATTTTTATTGCAATGGGGTGATAGAGGGGAGCCTGTCATGGTTGGGTCAAGTGGCCGTGAGTATTTGTTTTCTTCTTCCGCGAATTTTTCTCTGTCTTGTTTTGTTTGTTTCTCCCCTCTCTCCCCTGCATGTCCGAAGCCAGCGATTAACAAACAACTGCCTCAGTCTGCCAGCAGCAATCATCTCCTCCACACCTGCCTGTGTCATCACCTGCTCCGCCAGCACACCTGCCTGCCATCTTCATCAGCACAGTATTTCACACCGGTCTGTGCTCTCACTTCACTGAGCGTTGCTTCAGCTACAGTGGTGTACTACGTTGCTAAACCTCCTGAGTTTTCCCAGTGCTTCTTTTGTGCTACTCTATGGTGTCACTCCCCTGTGCTTGCTTTCAGTCATCCTCCCTCGGTCAGATGGCTTCGGACCCGGACCCTCTCCCTCGGCGCCCCTCTTCATCCCGGCTTTTGTACCAGCATCTCCGCCAGCCTCATAACTCTATTCCGTGTCTTCTCGTGTCTGCATTTCCCTCGCCTCTCCAGCCTTGGCTCCTCGGTCCCCCGAAGCCCTCGGCCTGGTTGCTCTCCACCCTCCGCTCCAGTGGGCCACGTCTCTATCTATCTCCTCTCTCTCTCTCTTCTCTCTCCTCTCTATCTATCCCCCCCCCCCCCTGGTTCCGCAATAAAGTGTTTGTTCTTGTGAGCTGTGCTTTTGAGTCAGCCTTTCTGTCCCGTAACAGAGCCAGGGTTCCCCCAAGCTCACGGTCACTGTGTGGTACAAACGATGCCTGGAACATAACACGTTACAGCGTGGTGTTTTTACATATAAGTAAGGTCACATTAAGGTCTGATTCATGGTCGAATGCGTCTCCATCACTGTAAATGTGAGCATCTTTCCATTGCTTGGGGCCATGGTAGTATGTACCATCCAATACAATAGGCGCGTATGTGTATATGACAAACCCCGTTAAAAATAATAAGTGAACTGAACAAAAACCTCTCGCTTCCTGAAAAGTGTTGTAGAGTAGGTCCAAACGCATAGACAGTTAAGGTCAAGAGGGGAGGGGAAAACGTTTTTTTTCTTGTTTTCTCATTTTTAATAGACCAATGGGCAGTTTAACAGGATATAGTGCATTCATGCTATCCATAGACTCGCAGCAATGCTACTTTTTGGTTGCCGGCTGCCGTAAATACCGAGAAGAAGTAGAAGGAGGAAAGAGAAGAACCTCTCGCTCGCCAGCAGGCTCAAACTCAGGCTGCCACATCTCACGCATTGGCCGTGAGACACGCATTTGACTGGTTACACGCGCACACGCCGTTTTCCACGCTGAAGTGTCAACCCGGTCGGTCAAATTCGGAAAGATGAGTTTATCTGATGTTTTACCTGTTGAGCCACTGTGAGATAGTTGTGCTTTCAGAAACTGTGAGGGGGTTCAAGAGCGCTCCCTCTGCTGGAAGTTCAATTGTCGCAAAATGAGAAACCTTTTTTTCCGACCATACCAGGTTGCATTTCCCGGCTTCAGGTATGAGCTTCTGAGTATCACAGACCCGTCCGTCGCTTCGTGCACTCTCTCTGTAACAATAGAGGTGAGCAGCGCGGCTGGCAGTGTAGCAAACTCAGTTCATGTAGTGGACCCGCTCTGCTGGGGCAGTGACGCGTTGCATCCTGGAGACCTCGATAAAGGGCAGCGTACGGCCTCCTAAACTTGTCAGAGACCAGAGGACCCCAAATGGCCTCTGTGTCTACAGACGGTCTGACTGAGATCCCATATCAGCGGAGCAAGACATGCACCGCAGACTAATTACACACCATATACATATATATATATATTACTATATTACAACTCTCCAAATCTCGGACACAGAGATGGGAGGAGTTATATTTGGAATGTGGCACAAAGTGTAAAATAGGAGCAGAAATCTGTGTGAACAACATCTGAGCTTATATATATATATATATAAATAGATATAATATAATATAATAGTATATATATACGATACTGCACTGGGGCCACTATGTGCATCTCTAAACTCTGCATCTCTTAAATGTAACTGTAAAAATTAATTGATGTTTTTTAAAATGAACAATAGTCTTATTTTCACAAAAAAGTAAAAACGTAAGTGGGGCCAGAGGATGACAGCAAACATACTGAACATGGCACAAAGGTTAAAGGATTAGAATTTGTAACTCAGTGGTTCTCATTCTTTAGAATTCAGTGGTCTTAGTGATCCCTAACATTATTAACTTGGGTCCTGGTCCTCACCAGGGACCCCTGGACCGGTCCCTACACCAGGGACCCCTGGACCTGCACCACAGACCCAAACTTCTAGCTGTTGTGAAATATGATGTCTCTGCATGTGGTTCATTATGTTTGGCACTTGTGTGGGTCAGTTCTATAATCAGAAGAAGTTAATAATGTAAAAGCTGAATGCCTAAAACGGTTGATACAACAACACAAAGGCTCTTAACACTACAGTTTTGCACATATCATGTAACACTTGATTTCTCCATTTTTTTTTGCAAAAAAACTCCCAGAAAGTGCCATTAATGGTTTTTGGTTATTTTTCAAATTTTTTTCCTGGGGGAACATACCCCAGACCCCCCTAGGGAAGCCCCATCCCCCACAATAATAACAAATCCCAATTAAACCCTGAAGTATCATGATGCTGAAAACCCAAAGAACGAAAATTGCTTTGTACGCGGCAAAATATGGGGGTGGCCCCCCCCAATCTCACCCAAGGTTTTTGGAAAAGTTGGCAGACCTGTATCATCAGTGTCCGTATCAAAACCAAACAACAATATACAAGTCTGAACCTGAAACAGGAAATGAATTACAGATTATTAACATAATACCGTAGGCTACAATGCAATAATGAATGGGTACAACATGAACATGTGAATTAGGAAAAGTCTGCGTTTCAGCCCAAACTGGACCAGCTGCTTGTGTCCTCCTGTGTATCCTGTGTGATACAGGGCCGGTTATATGTAGGCACGTAGCAATTGTAGGTTAGAATGAATATATATATAATATATATATAATAATATAGCTATACAATCTAGCGATGTATAGGCTACAGTCCATTCAAGGCAGAAATATGTGGGATGTTGTGCAAATCACGTTAGCGATTAGCTGTTAGCGATTAGAGGTACAGTCCGGTAACAATGTACAGGAAGGCAGAGACCACAAAAAAGACTGTCGTAACTTTTTAATCAAATTATTTAAGCCGAAAGTAATTACATTCATGAGTCTCTTGGTCGACGGGCAGCATGCTGCCTGTGTGGTTTTAGTGAGTTCTATCACACTAGGTTTCAAGGGCTATACAGCCCTCGGGCTATTCCCTACCCCAGCTCGTAATACGTTTGGACCAGCACTAGTCCCGCGTGAACGGCAAAAGCTAGGGGAGGGAAGGGGTAAGGGTAGGGGACGGGAAGGAGGGATTCAGACTAAGCAGAAGCTACCATGCGCCTTTTTTTGCTGATAATAATCCATCACCATCCGTTAGCATCCCATTGATCACCATTCATTTTGGTGCCATAGTTTGACAGCAAATTACTTACATGCTGAAGCCTATAAAGATATTTCTTGTTGTCATTTCTAAAGAACACGGACAATGTATAAAATGCCCCTTACTGTAGTAATGGTCATTAGCAGACGTTTTTGTAAAAAATAGGCTAACGATTGTGTCATAACCACGTGACTTACTAGTCGCACAGTAGAGGAGTTACGTATAGTACAAGGTAAGCTTGCAGAAGTTTGGATTTACATTAGCTGTTAGGTTTAATTTGGGGTTGGCAGCAGTTCAGTCCGTAGGGAGTTGGGTTGGGAGAACGGAGGGTCACTGATTTCAAAACCCACCGTATGGACCAAAAAGTACGGAGTGGGATGGGTGGCTGGAGAGATGCCATTACCTACTGGGCACTGACAGGTGCTCTTGAGCAGCACCGTACCCCCCCAACCGCTCAGGGAGTGGTTTGGCTGGCAGCCCACTCACTCTGACATCTCATCATAGTGCATGTACAGATCCTGAGCATGTGTGTAGTTCAGGACTGGTGGTTTGATAACTAACAAAGTGTGGACACAGAGTGTAAATTGTAATTTCCCCATTGGGGATCAATAAACCAGATTTAAAAAATATTTAAAAAATAATGTAATTAGCATTTAGTAGCAGTAAACTAGCCTGTGCCCATGTTATCTCCTAACATATACTCCGCAGCTCTCCGCTCTGCTGATTGGGAATGATTGAGATGTCTTTGTACAGCCACCAGAAGACTTACACTTTCGTCACATTGCTAACGTCCCATTACATCGTCAAGCTCATTGGAGGCTGCGCAGTAACGCTCAGCATCACGGAAAAGAGCTTCTAATATTCTTCACTGTATATATATTTTTATATATATTAAATGGATTGGGGGTCATGTGACTTAAATGTTTATGCCGCCATTTTGACAAGAAGTAAGTGGCTAAAATGTCTAAACCTCAAGCTTAGAAAAACAGACCTGTTACCGCTTTGCATTGTGTGTTTTTTTTATAGTGTAAATCATAACAGAAAGTATCTCAGGACACTTACACATAGAGTAGGTCTAGACCACACTCTATGATTACAAAGACCCAACATTTCCCCCCAAAAGTACGCATTGGTTTATGACAGCGGGGAAGAAAAAAGCTCTCTAAAGCCGAACCTCAGATAGAACTGACTCGGTGGGGCGGCATCGGTCCACAACCGGTTGGGGTCGGTTTGGGATCTGTGCTTTTGGTAAGGTTTGGTTTGGTGGTTTAACCTACCTGTTCGTAAAACGACCAACCCTGAGTCCCTAATCTTGTTCTACAACCACTAACCTGGTCCCTACTCCCTGCCACAGAGCTGGGTAGCTCTGTAGGGGCGAGGAGAGCGGTCGGAGCTCTGCATGGCTGACTGGGGTTTAGCGCCTCGGGCAGGGAGGGCTTCACAGACCAACTGCTCCTGCAGAGCCCAGTCTCAGTCGAGGCCGTGGCCTCCAGCAGCCCGAGCAGAGCTCCCGACCATTCAGACTCCAATCTGTCAGAGCTGTCCAGCTGAAACTTAAAAACCTCAACATGGGTTTTCTACTCCTAAAGTCATCTAGGGGCGTTTTGTGAACTCATTTCATTAATTCATGTGAAACTCACAGCTTGATTGGCCATTAGTCTTTTGAAATGTTATAAAATGCCAAAAATCAATATACGAGAACTTTTCCAGTATCACTATAGCATATCTATCTATGGTTCTTAGGTAGGTTGCTGGTGGAGGACTTCCGCGACGCGCATGCTGACGCCTTCCTGCGATGTGACATGTTGAACATATTTGCACGCGGAAAAACGTTTCACAGAGGAATTTTTTCAAATCGAGAAGACTAGGCGCGCTCTGCGAGGGGTTCAGTGAGAGAGGGACATAACACCACAAACCATGCAGAAGACCCAATGTGAGTATTACACGTTTATATTTAAGCTCCCATAACGGACCTAAACATTACACCATGCAATGTGTTTGGCAAAACGATCCCAATGTAAATAACGACACCTTGCATGCAGCTTTGTAACGTTTGCCTGGTATATACGAGTGGTTTTGCTCGTGGTTGTTAGCATAAAGCCAAGCTAGCTAGCATAGCTTCGCCGCTTGTATGGTCAAGCTAACGGCTTGTTGACGTTTTGGTTCAACTGATTTCAGCTCAGCATTTAGTTTTCAACTGATTATTACACATCTACTCCGTCACAACGTGTCACCCTTCTATTTCTATAAAAACGCATACTCCCAACTTTTAATTAGCTTCCACTGAAAGTGGCCAAAATGTCATAATGTGAAGTTCAAGTATTTTTGTGACCATCACCTTAAACTGCGTTTAGCAAGTGACAC
>NC_045733.1:18195899-18203065 GCF_008692095.1 Etheostoma spectabile
CCTTGGTTTCAAGGGCCAAGGGGTAGGGGTAAGACGGAGAAATGGGATTCAGCCTTAGAGAGGAGAGGCTCACCACCTTGGATGAGGAGGAAGGAGGGACCAGACAGTCTTGTTTTGTTTGAAAATACTTTGAACATCAACAAGAAGTAACGTCACCCAACATTGCTCAGACCACCTTTAATGTGTTTTTGATATAAAATATCACTATCATACTACATAACGCCAATTTCCCTGAATAATACGTGTGTATGGATAAAATTAAATAATAATATTTAAGCCACTTCCTAGCATTACAAGTAGTGGGTTTTAGTCCAAATTAGTGGACCTTGAGTTATTTTGTCAAAAGTCAGAAATTAACTTCCACATGCAAATTACATTTTTTAGTTTTTTGTTCAGACACAATTATGAGGATTACTACTCAGCCTGCAAATCACAAAATAGTAAACATTCAGTTTATACCTTTCCAAAACATGCTCTACATGATATATCCTAGATATGACAATATACTGTACATTGATTTCAATATATAAAAATATATATGTATACACAGTATATATATAGTCTATGAATATAACAAAGTTCAGGCAAACGCAGGCCTGTCAAAGAATTTATACAATAATTATAATATGATTTACTGTATTACATTACATCATAGTATCTCATGTTATTGTAACTTATTTGGTTTACCATGGTATTCTTATCCTAACCCTTACCAATCTCACTCCTCTTGAACCACTCCATCCAACGAAGGCAACGCGAACTAGACATCAGAGGCCGAGTAGTGCGGCTCATGCTCGTTCTGATTATATATCCATGGTCCAAATAAGTTATAGTAATACTTGTTTTTATTATAATACTTACTGGTCATGCCTTCGCCATGATAAGAAATGCAAATTGTCCACAGGGCTAGGCACATAGACAGTTAAAGAAAGGCTAGGCATAAACAGTTAAGGCCATAGACATATGTCTATGGTCTATAAGACCTTTTTTGATTATAATTTTATTTTTATTTTTGAGGGATGAAAACAAAATTATATTTGACTGTACGATACATCTTTACCTCTATTTTTCTCTTGTCTCATACATTAATCTATGTCTAACAGTTCCCTGCATGTTTATGTATCAGTGTTCCTCTTATTCTCATACTGTACATGCTCATGCATATGTTATGGTATCTATGTTCATGAGTTTTTGTTCTCTGACAAGACAAAAAATTAAACCACTTTGCTTAAATCTTTAAAAAAAAAACTGTAAACCTTTTTAACTGGACATACTGAATAAGTTACACAATCCACTCCTATTTAGAATAAAGATGACATGCAGACAGGTTGGGTTAAGTTTATTTAAAAATCATAATAAATAAAAATGCACATAAATACTTTCAGTTTTGTATCAAAAGAACAATGTGGCATGTCTCACAGGGCACAGGGACAGAAACAGTAATCATGTGAGGGAAATAACACACCTGAAAACATTTAGTCTGTAATCATGCATTATACAAGAGCAAAACATTTTCTTTCCCTTATCATAACTTTCCTTGTCTTTTTTGTCTCTGTTGTACATGACAGTACCATCCAATAGGCTGTGTACAAGCATTACAAATATGAAGAGGTCCGGTCAGTGTCTAAATGCAGCACTACAATTTGAAATTGACAGTGTAACTAGCATTTTCAATGTTAAAAATGTGTGTTCCCTGACAGTGTCTTCTCAACCCACGTGTGGGAATCCGAGAATAGAGCAAAAAAAAAAGTATTTCATACACATTAACAGCATTGCACTCATAATGTAGCTAACATGCTACATTTGTAGCTTTTTGTAGGAAACAGTTTCCTCAGAAACATTTAGATTACTTACATATTATGGCAACCAATTTGTTATATTTCCATTTTATGCTTGTGCAACTTTCACCCTTGTTTTCAGTTCACCTACACGTAACATCAGTAACCCCAGTGTTGTCTGAAGGCCGTTTTCCACCATGAGTCTAATGCCGACCGCAAGTTATGATGATGTCAGTTCCTCATAGCTGTGTTCTTCAAAATCACCCATATTGCACTCCATATTGTCCATATGTCTCATAACCAGCCGGAACCTCTCAGCTGTGACTTAAAGCCAGAGGTTTAATAGCAGGGGCAGACGTTGGCTGAGGCTTTCCTTGGACCTTTATCGTGTTTCTTTTCTTGATGGACTGGAGCAGAGAGGAGAGGTAGACTGTAGAGGATGATGATAATCAAATTTACCACCACACAAAGCAGCGCTGCACCCACTGAGTTGGCAAAGCTAATGGGAATGGAGTGTTCCAGGAGCCAAGTGCGCCGTGTTACCATGTCCTGTTCCATGGCCTTCATCTGGAAGTGGGTGCCGAGGATGCCGCACACATGGAAGAGTTGATGGCTGTGACCTGCAGAGGGAGCAGTCGAGTCTGTTTGAGCCAAGGCAGCACAGTGACATGGCACAGTAGAAACAGTGGTTGTACATTTTAAAGCGCTCACCGCTGAGTAAATGAGTCACTTGAGTGCCAACTGATTTCAACAGCATGAAAAAATGCGGAGGTAGTTATGTATTAGCTTTACTTTACAATGATCAACACAATTAGACTGCATTTAAAGTGTGTGTTCCACATTACATACTTCATGTTCATTATTTGGCCATTGATTTTATATTTAAGTACTTTGTTTTCTCTAAACTCATTTGAGACAAGCTTGTTAGAAAGGGATATGTCAGGAAATTAAACTGCACTTAAAATCAGTATCACCATTATTGCAACATTACTGACTTTAAATACAGTAGACTATAAAACTTAAGACTTTAAGTCCTTTACAAAATGTAATGGCACTTCAAAATGCAGAAGTTGAGAAATGGTCCAATGAAAATATTAAAAACAACAAAAGATTGAACGTAAACTGAAAATAGAATATTAATACAGAGGTAGCTATACTGTGCATTTATCAATATACTGTGCAGTCATCATTTGAACCTACCATGGAAAAAAGCTGTGAACACAAGACTAACATATCATCATTGCCTTTTAAGTTGATGATTTACTTTGATCATTTACACATCCACCAGACATGAAGCAATATTTACTAATATACCTTAGTACTCTCCTGTTAGCTCTGTTTTAGTCCTAACCTACTCTTGAGAGAAATATTTGGCTCTGTAACTGCGAAGTGGTCCACTATATTCACCAACTATCAGATTCAGAATCAGAATCCGCTTTGTTTGCCAGGTATGAGAATACATACAAAGAATTTTTCTTTGGAACATCATTGCTCACAATGTGCTTACACATACAAAACAACCCAAACAATATATACACACACTAATATATACATACTCTAACCAGAAACAATACAGAGGCATGAGTGCAATGAAGAGTTCAATAACACTGATTTAAATGTGGAGCATTGTTAACTTGTTAAATTGTTAACTTTGTCTGTGACTGGAAACTGATAAAGAGCGGCGACAACAAATCAAAACAGAAAAGACAAGCCAACTAATTAGCAGAAAGATGCTGAAACACGCCTCAGAGTTCTAGGGAACAGCAGATGTTAATTCTCTGTGGATTCTGGTTGGCATACCGGGCGACCGAATCAAAGCTTAACGTGCTAATGACAACAACAAAAAGCTCCTCCTCGGATCAGTCTTACCTATATAGTCGAAGCTGCCAGGGGCCAGGCGCTCTGGTAAATGTGTGGCAAACAGAAAGCCTGTGAGGAGAGCCAAGGCGATGTGGTTGTAGTGGAGGATGTTGGTGTCATTGTCTGTACAGCCCTCTCCTTCACACAGAAACACCTGGGAACACATTTAACAGATGGCAGTGCTCCATTATCATCACCTTCACATTTCTTAAGGAGACATTAACTCCTTTATTAAGCAAGCTGCTGGGTGATTTGCACCATGAAACTGTGGCTCTAGTCTCAAGGTGAATCATCTACTTTTTCACTGTAACAGGACCAGATTCACATCATATATCCTATCATAACTGGAGTAAATTTATAATGTGCAAAAAACTAGCGCTAGTAACCATGGACTGTTCATATTTGCACAATGGACATTTACAAAAAGTAATTTACAGTATATGAAAGTGTAAGCATGACGCACCAAAGCCCAAAGAAATGTATGGCTTTCTAGTTAAGTTCCTTGCTGTTTAGCAGAAAGGTCATTCCAGTTACAGATTTGTGCTTTAAAACAATGTCCAATACACTGAATGTTATCTGTGACACACACTGGTGTCTTTTCAGATGTGTCTTCTGTGAGGACATTTGTGAAGCCAACAGATGTGGCCCTACCCTGTAGAACAGAGGAATGTTGTCAAACAGGTAGGGGTAGGCAAAGGCAACAACACGGAGACATTTGCTGAACTTTGGACCCTGGCTCTCAGGGATTCTGAAATGACAAGAAGAAATATGTCATTTTCAGTAATGACAAACAATAATTATGTTCATTAAATATTCCTCATGTTCACAGGTGTTGGATGAAACTATGTGGAAACATACACAGATAGTATACTTTACAGAATTTAACACTTAATCCATCTTTGATTTTCTCAAGTCAAACTCAGTGAGTCACTTGTTACCGAACACGTTTGGCCACTCTAAGCGGCCCAGCAGAAACCAGAATAGTTATAATAATAGAGTGAAGTCATGTCCCTGTGGTCACACTTGGCTAACACCCATTGTATTAAGCAAAGAGTTGCTCAACTCATGAAAGTCAACAATGTTTATGGGATAATCACACCTTTTGAAAAGATGAGATTGTATTTATCTATTGCTAACTTCATTCGAAGCACAACAAAAATAGGTCTAGTTTTTAATATTTTACTATATATACAATTTTGCAGAATAGTGAAGTAAACAGGAGGAGCATATTTAGCGTATGTAATGTCTTTACCTCTTTACGATGTCATAATTATATTGCAGAAATGGTAATCCAAGCCTGAGGAGTGGGGAGAGATGAGTGAAAGTACAAAACATTAGCTACACCGAGCCAGAAAAAATGCAGTACATAAAGAGATAACAGTGCTAAATGGAACAGGGCTGTATAGCCACGCCCCCCCCCCCTCCCCCCCATCATGCTTTATATTATAGCCACAGTGATCAGGCTGTTTGGCAGGATTTAACTCACACAGTTACTCTGATTGCACATCCCAAATACCTGAGACCAGTCACACTTAAATGCTGCCATTGATCAGGACATTGGAAAGTAATAATTACATTTAAACAAGAACTGCACTTAAGTACAATTTTATGCTACCTTAAAGTTTACTTATATACTTATTATTATACTATTATATACTTATTTACTTATACTTTAAGTATAATAGCACAACAAATATATTACGATATTAATGCATTCCGCAAAATAAGTACCATTGCTTTTGTACTTTAAGTTTATATTGATGCTAATGCTTTTTTAGTTTTACTTAAGTACAAATTTGAATGCGGGATTCTTACTTAACAGAATATTTCTACACAGTGGTGTTGCAACTTTTACTCAGCTCTGAATACTTTTTCCACAACTGGACCAGGACTAGATTACAACATGACGTTATCCTTATTTACAGTACAAGCTAAACCAACACTGAATAAACACACTGGAGATTTGAGAATGCTGTATGAGGTTAAGTGAGTTCAATGTTACAGTAATATGCTAACATGTTAGCGTGCATGTCAACGCCTACTGAATGTTTGGCATTAGACCATTTTAACATGCATGCTGGTGTTCTCCCCATACCTGGAGTAGCAGGCCACGGCGGTGCAGATCACAGTGTTGAGCACAGCGATGGGGACGTAGCACTGATGGAAGAAGCTGTTCACCCACTTGTCCGGGAAAACATAAGCTGAATAAACGATTGCTGACCCTGCATGGGGACAACAACAATAGTGCAAAGTTGTAAAAAGGCATCTTTACACACTTGAGGTATTATTATTTATGATATTTGTAACATTACATACATATATATATATATATATATATATATATATATATATTGTAGTTGCACTGGGGCCCATGAGGCGGGAGAGGGCCCATAGACAGGGTAGAGGGAGCGGGGGGGGGGCATAGGCAGGTGTTATTATGAAACCCACGCAACTTCTGGGCACTTAAATCGGATCGGTTTGTGTTTGTGTGTGTGTGTGTGTGTGTGTGTGTGTGTGTGTGTGTGTGTGTGGATAGAATATTACAAACACCTGTTGACATCCAAAACAACATCACCACTGACTTCAATCAGTAGGCCTATCTAAAACTGAACATCAAAGCTTCACACAAAAAAGTCAGAATATTATAACTACTGAGGATGTATTATACAATACCTCTGTTGCTATCTTTCTACATTTTAATTTGAGAGGCAGAACTTTCTTCCTAATAAAATGTTCACACACAAAGCATATTTTGATTTGATTTGATTACATTTCACTTTATTGTCAGACACTGTTTCAAATAACAATACACAACATTTTGAGACAGTCATCCAGGTCATAGTTGTCCAAGGAAGTCTTAAATTAAAGAGCAACTGGACTTAGTTAAAGGTGATCGAAGTATTAATTGAAGAATTGTTCTTAAGTACTCGTCGTTATAGCGACAGCCATTATGGTCGTTGGAGCAACCCGAGGCCAAGTCTGAACGTCTTATTGATGGCATTCTCTGTCCAAAATGTGACACATTCAAAACGTCACACATACAGGACCGAGAGGAAGGATGGTTTGAAAGGGGCGTCAAGGAAGCCATTTACACCCGGATAGAGAAACAGGGGAGGAGGTCTGAGACACCTCCCATCCCCCACTTACAATGCTGTCCTTTCATCTCTTCCCAGGAAACCAAACAAAAACTCCCATTTAGCCTAATGTGAAAATGCCAACGATGGTCGTTCAGACTGGGCCTCGGGTGTCTCCAACGTCCATAACAATGTTGTACCAACAGTCAGGATCAGTAGTGAACAAAGCGGTACCGATCATCTTGAAAACGATATCACAGTGTTTAAACCTACTGTTCACTTAGAACTGAAGGAGTCTCTCGGATGAGAGAAGAAATGCCTTCAGAGCACCTTTTACCAAGTCCAGTTGGCCTTGACTCTAACCCTTCTTTGGACATCTGGGTGAGTTTCCATCCACACATTTTTTTAAGTTAAGTGATATTGAATGAAAAATGCCTTATGGAAACAGTAAAAT
>NC_045733.1:18203075-18203313 GCF_008692095.1 Etheostoma spectabile
GGAATTTCATGAATATTGACTCAAAGGAAATACGTTCTGTCTCATTGGATTTTTTTTCTATCGATATACGGCTTATGCAATAAACGCTGATGGAAACTTTACTTGCTAAATAGATAATGAATTGCGATTAAGTTTTAGGTCATTTCATGGTTGCAACCGGCCACAAAACGAAGAAGAAGGAGAAGAAGAAGTTTTAGTTCATTTCCGCCCAGTATTTCCGCTCTGTTTGCACACATGG
>NC_045733.1:18203331-18203450 GCF_008692095.1 Etheostoma spectabile
GATGGAAGTGGACGAACGAGGAGACGAGACTTTTTGAATTTAATTTATCAGGAACCCGCGAAGGAAATGGCCAACAAAGGTTAGGACAAGCCGTGGGACGTCTTCCGGAGTAAATGGAA
>NC_045733.1:18203460-18203797 GCF_008692095.1 Etheostoma spectabile
CAGCGAGACATGTCTCAAAAAAAGAGTTGTCTCGCAGCAATGCCGGAGGGAAAATAAAAGTTTGCATCTGCATCATCATGGCAATGTGTTGTTGTTTTCTTATGATAGCTTGATATGTCGCTATCAGCTGGCACATAAGCACTATTACAACTTGAGCAATGTTGATCATTTGTTGGCAGAAGGCGCAATCCATTTTTTTCTAGAAAATCTTTGTTCGCAAATGTTTGCTTGAATGTTGTGCGATTCAATGCGAAAATGAACGGAAACACCTTAAAATGTCTAAAATCAATTTGATATACCAATTTGATAGCAAAACAGCATGTGACGTCATTACGCA
>NC_045733.1:18203807-18206833 GCF_008692095.1 Etheostoma spectabile
TTCGCTTTAAAGCCGTTGGATGGAAACATACTTTCACCAGCTTTATTAGGATGAGTTTTCTGTACCGAACTTCGGATAATTCGAATGGAAACTTAGCTACTGACACAAACTGGCTAAGTTACTGACAATAGTCTTGAAGGGCTCAGTGTATGAACCAGAACCATGGACAGAGTGACAGTGAACCCACTAACCCTTACCCAGGCTGTAGAGACTGAGGGCTCCATAGTCAAAGAAGAAGCAGATGTGGCGTGCCCTTGTCGACATGCTGCTGAAGGTGTGAGCACAGCTCGACGCCAGCGGGTAAATGCAGCAGGTGAGCAGGAAGATCACAAGAGGCCAGATGAGGGAGTCCTGCCACGCTGTCTGCATCAGCACCACCGTCACTACTTTCCATAGGAAGTACCTGCCGGGTCACATTAAGTTGATTAGATTGGATGCAGCAGTACTGAATTTTGTGTGTGTCTTTAGTCTCAACTAACTGTAATTTCAAATCACAGTCAATAGTAATAATAATAATAGTTTTGGAGCTTGATCATTATATCAATTGTCAAGCAATTGGCACCAGTGTATTCAAAACATACAAAGGACTGACAGATGAAAGGAAAAACCTGTGCAGATACTTCCATTCAGGACATGAGGGGCCACGGAACGATTTCCAATCGCATGACCTTTGCAGTCACACATATGAGAGATTTTGGAGTTTGTTTTTTCCTTAATTTGTCCCCCAACCGTAGATTTATACAGCCAAGAGGAGGTATGTAGCCTCTACCCTTTGATCAAGTGAATGAGAGAGGAAGTCATTCGTTGTCTTTAAAAATGGTAATATCCTTACGTGTGAATAGAGAAGCAAAACACTGTTCAGTGGGCCAATTGAGACTTTATACATCTAGTGGTCTCCACTTATTAATGTAGGCTTTTACTACATGAATGATTGTGTTCATTCATTCATGATAATTATCCGTTACTCTGTAGTAGTATCGCCAATAGTATCACTGGAATATTTACACATTTGTGAGATAGTGAAGGAGTAGTTTAGAATTTTGACTTTTTGATTTGTCATTTTTACGTTTCAGATAAAAGGTGCAACACGTTACTGGAGAGAGCCATGCTAGCTGTTTCCTTTGCTTTCAGTCTAAATGCTAAGCTAAGCTTACTGCCCCCCAGTTTTAGCTTATATTTCATGCACAGCTGGTGTCCATCTCTTCATTTAAGTTTCAGCAAGAAAGCAAGTAAGTGTATTTCCTATTATTTAACTAACCCCAAAAAACTGGACCATTGAAGCTAAACCATCAAACCAAAAAGAGAGATATAGCGGCTGAGCAAAACTACAAATTAACAGATGTATAAACCTCCTGTAAAAAGTCTAGTTACCTTCTCTAGCAGACCTTAAACCAAACACAATGCCAACAACATCAGACACACATACAGTATACATTTTTTCAAACCCAGTGATTAAGTATCACTCAATTGAATCCTGCATGTGTCAGCAACTGTCAGTTACGTAACAGCTAACAGTTCTACACAAAACCTTTAATCTTAGCAGGAGGTTATAGATTTGTTTTCCACGTCTCAGTGCATCTCATTAACAAATCCATATTATTTGTGCTTTTTCCCATCACTGAGCAGTTAAGTAATAGAGGCAACTCATATGAAAGCCTCGAGCACAGAGCTGCTCATTACCGGCCTGACTGTAGGTCTCCGCCGAGCCCCAAGACACAAACACCCATGTGGCTTTAGCATAAGCTCAACACGCACACTCAACACGCACGCACACACATATTTTCCCTGGACTATGCAGTCAAAGCAACTGGCATTTTATTTTAGCAGGGAGGAAGTGCATCGTGAATCGTGGGACCAGCAGCATCTGTAGTAACTTTGAATCATGAGACCTAAAAGCACACATACTGTATGCATATAATAAAAAGATTACATCATCTGAGTCTTGGATAGACTGTGATGGAGTTAGAAAGACTGCGTTATACGGTGCAGTAGACGGATATGGAAATAACTATAATTTTTTTCTCTTGCTATCTATCTTTCTCTCCAGCTGTTTAGCCTATCTGTCTGCACCTACAGGTGTCGCATCTCTCAATACACTATAACAAAAGCTTTGAAAAGTCTAAGAAATAACCCTTACCCTAGACATAAGGCAACTAGCTGCAAAGTGTTCTGGAGTTCCCTCAATTTTAGGGCCAGCTAGTTTTTTTGTCAACTCACTTTAAGACGTTCGGTTTGTTTCATCAAACATTGAACATTAACATCAACTGTAACACTTTTTTTCAGATAACTTGAAAGTTTTAAGGCAGACAAACTTTATAATTTAAGTTGAGCCAACAAGTGTTTAGTTCTGCTGTCACTGCTGCAGCTACTAGGACAGATTAAGAGAGTCCTGTTGCCATTGACAGGGAGGCACTGCAGGAGGTCTAGAGACATGGTTGCCAGGATGTATGGCTTTAAAGCAAACCTATCTAAATGTGTAATCCTTCTCATAATAGTTGAGTTCTGTGTTCCTCTACAGATCCCACAATGCTTTTGTTACTTTTTTAAGTGCACTGCTCTCCTGGCATCTATTTAACTCCTTGAAGAGTGAATTTATGGTAATAAATATACACTGTGATGTATTCACTGACAAATACTGTGAATTCTAAGCAAAGATATTGTTACTCTGGATAAATGGAATGATGGTCTTTAGTTGGTAATGTGCCAGAACTGATATGATTAACCCTTCTCTGAGTCTCTGAGTGATAGTAGGTGTGTTCAGTATAATAGAGCTAAGAATTCAGAAAATGTCAGTCTATACAACCACACAATCGTATTCTGAAAGACTCTGATCTACACATTCTACAAGCTGTGCAAGATTCCTTTTACCTCTGAGCAGGACAAAGAACACCTTGTGACTGTTATGAAAACAAAAATGCTCTGCTTTGTTTTAATAGCGTTTTGGAAAATCTTGCCTTTTGGTATGAAAAGGAAAACAAAATCACAGAAGATGTGAGTGTAAGTGATAGGGGTGGGGGGGGGGGGGG
>NC_045733.1:18206843-18207094 GCF_008692095.1 Etheostoma spectabile
GGGGGGGGGGGGGGGGGGAATCAATACAGCATTGTATTGTGATATTTTCAGTGGCAATACTGTATCGATACACAGGCGCCGAGGGGTATCGATCTTTTATTATGTATGTGTTGGTCAGTTTGTCTGCTTGACTATCCCATTTTGCAGCAATAAAATTGAAGTGATATGAACAAATGAGAAATGTATCTTTTTAGATAAAACAGATGTTGACAGTTTCCTTTTGGGGGACATCATTTGAAATTGGGAAAAAT